>NW_024581137.1:41511863-41732217 GCF_017639235.1 Corvus kubaryi
TCAACGGCTCCTGAGGGTGGTAATAGAATACACTGCAACCCAGGACAGTAACTGAAAGTGTGTGCAGCAGTGTTCGTGCAGTGAGAGTTAAGGGGCAGTGGCCAAGGAGCCTTCCCAGCATTCCAAAGCATTGCAGATGGGCTTTCGACTCATTCCTCTGACCGTGCAGATGGGCCATAAGCTCTGACGAGACAGCAGGAATTTCTCCAGTGAAAGGAAATTGCCAGGTGGTTTAAAGCCAATATGTCCAACTCTACCCAGTTTCCTTGTGCCAGTACTGTAGGATGAGGCAGAGGGGTCATGGGGACACTGGTGCTGTCACTGTCTGGTGGTCTGTGGCTGCTGGCAGCTTCTGGGGACAGCAGGGGCTTGGAAAGGCCATGGTCTATTCACAAATGTACCAGAGAGGTCAAGAGTTTATTACAGGAGCACCCCCTCACCTGGCTCCCTACATTCAGCCAGATTTGTGATATGTGTAAAATTAGTCAGGATAATTTTAATAATATCTGAAAAGCTCAGATACTAGTTCATTAAGGCAGAGTAGTTAAATCTGATAGGCAACCAAATAACATGGGATGAGAACAGTGTAAAAACCTTGAAATTACAAGTCTAAAAATATCCTTCAGGATTTCTACTGAAAGCAGAGAAAAAAGAAAAAGAACAGGGTGATTTTGCTTTTTTATTAAAAACCAGCAAACAAAACAGATGGAAGACATCTCCGACTTGTGTCTGCCTAATGTGAAGCACCAAAGGGTATTTTTTCTGTTTTTCATTTTGAACATGGGGGTGGAGATAGATTAATGGGTTTTGGTTTAGCCTCCAGTTCTTAAATGTCTTGCACTTGAAAACAGTGTTTTTCTCCTCCTTTATACCAGATGTTACACTCTGGAGAATAATTTCTTACTGTTTTCCAAGTCCAGTGAACTGCCTTGTATTTTAATGATGTTGGTTAGGAAATGTACCAGTTCATAACCAATGATGTACCTAAGGCTGTTTATAGACTTCAGTATAGGATTCATCACAACTGAAATGGCTTAGGAACATGAAACTTGATCCTTTTGGACAGCCGTGTACTTACACTGAGGAGAGACAATCAGACAAGGAAGGATGACACTGGGTTTTTTACATGATGAGCTGTTTGGGATTTTGCAGTTATTTAAACAATACTTCAGGATTTACAGGATCAGAATGATTCCCCCAGGTAGCAGGGCAGCTCACAGTAAGTTCAGATCATTGATGACATGCGTAAGCTGTGTATGTTAAGGTAATTTAGATAATATTTGTGAGCATATTTTTTTGCTTTTATAGGGATGGCTTAGTGAAATATGAACAATTTCCTGGTGGATTTCTTTTGTTTTCTCTTTGCGGACAGGGTGTAGTTCAAGGCATTTCTCTGAAGTTCTCAGTTCTATTGCCAAGTATCATTTCCAGCAAACTAATTGTGAGAGTTCATTTAATATTGCTCACTCCATTACACTTTTTCCTTTGTTTTGCAGCATGTTTCTCTGCTTGCTTCTTTTGCTTTCTTTTATGTACCGTTTAAGCCCTGAACGAGCTGCTTGAATAAGTCTGTTCCTTGAGATTTTCTGCCTTTAAATCCCTCTTGCTGACTGACACATTCCTCTGTGAGATCTGTGCCTACCATGGCATCTTAGTGGACTAACATGGTGCAGCTGCATGGCTGCTTAGCACAAGCAATCTTGCTAATTAATAGAGGCTCCCCTTAGGGAGTGGAATCTCAGTTCAGTGCTCACCCTGAAGGAGCTGCCTAAAATGGATCAGATGACATGTGTCTTAAAAATGCCCACTGATTTTTAAAGGTGATAAGCTCACACTTAAAACACACCCTGTGGGAATCCACAGTGTAGGTGTCCTGCATTAGGGAAGATCAGTGTTTGAATAGTTTTGTCTTCTAAAAAATTGTCATTAGTGCATTGCCATCTTTTACTTTTTTTTCCTTGAAGTTCAAGCTCTGTGAAGAAGGAGCTATCTAACTTCTTGTTTGCACAGTGCTTAATAAATAGTGAATGTTGTCATGATGTTAGCTCATTAAAGGCATTGCAATTTTTAGAGCTTAGGGTCAAGGCTGAGAAAACCACATGTTGTGGGGCCACACAGAGCATGCAAAACTCAGTTCAAAATTCAGAATTCTTACTGCAGATCTTGCTCTGTTTAATGAATAATATTGAGATACCTAAGGATTTTTAGATAATTTTTTAAAAACAGCTTTGTCAACCAGGTTACGAAGAGAAAGCATAAAGGACTTTATGGTGCATTTCCATTACATAGTGACACCATTGTGGGAGTAGTGCAGAAACCAGCAGAAGGAAGAAACAAAATACAGTTGGTATAGTTCAAATACAAGGATAGGAGGATATATAAAATATCACATAGGGCATAGAATCAAATATTAGCTGGGAAGAATGCCAGAAAGACTTATGTTTTGAGTTCAGAAGTACTTTTAGTTACATGTCTCCTTTTCTTTTTTTAATTGAAGTACTGTTTTTTTCTCCTATGGCCTTTCCTTCAAAGGCTTCTCATGTAGATGTTTATTAGTAAACAGTTGCTTGCAATGAAAGACCATTACTTTAAAGCCATTGTGGTTTCTAATGTTGATTGGGGGCTGTTTGTGCTTCTGTTTGTCCTAATATAAACCAGATAAGAATATGTAAGTATTCTTAAACTGGGCAGTTAACTCATATAACAGCTACATAGATCAGATAACAACCGTGCTTATTCATAGAACTTTTGACCCTTTAAAATCCTTGAAGTAAAATAAATCATTAAAGTGTATCTAAAGTGCACCCTCATGTGAAAGCTTTTATTATATATAATTCCTGTCTATACATTATCTACCTATATATGTATGTGTGTATGTGTATGTGTGTGTGTGTGTATGTGTGTGTGTGTGTGAAAACAATGGTTATTACAAACATGTTTATTCTATTTAGTTATTGTATTTAGCTCTCCAATGAGGTAGGTACTTGAGAACACTGTGAAGATGCTTGATATTTAGGTATTAGAATTGCTGGTGTTGTCAGCTGGTGTCTTGTTTGTTCAAAGTATTTGAAAGATGGGATGTATTGGAGATTGGAGTCTGTAAGATTGAATTCCTTAAAAAATCTATATATAAAAATACAGTTCACATCTATAAGATACAATTTCCTTAAGTTGCAGTTACATAGTAACCACTGTCTTGTCAAAAATTTGAGGCTAGCTACTTGTGGTTGAGTACCTAATGTAAGTTGGTCTTTAAAATGGGATGGTTTTGTCCAGTGCAGAGTTGAAAGAGGCTTGGCCTCTGGGAGCTTAACATTTTCTACAGTCTTGAAGCTTGCTAAATGGTTAAAAGATGCTAAAGCTACAAGAGTACTTATGTTGGTGATCTGAGAGTATTCTCACAGCTTTGAATAATCAGGAAAATATTATCTCTAGGATGTGAGAGACACAAACTTAACACAAATATGTCACTATAGCTTCACTTGATTTGCTTTACTGAGGAACAAGGGGACAGTGGCTATAATAATCCAAAAGACTGAGCTTCTGTGAACACCAGAATTAGACTGTAGATTATTTATTTTGGAAATGTTTTGGTATTTTGAGGTGAAAAAAAAAATGTGTTTTTTTTCCTTATGCTCACAGAAGTTGAGTAGTCATGGGTGTCTCCAACAACAAAATGGTGTAACAGAACAGGGGACAAGGTTTGTAAGAGAGCAATGATCTAAGTTAGGGAGTGGCTCCAGGGATAAGTCAGCACAGTAAGAGGTTAGATGACTGAATGAGATGTGATGGAGGGAAGGAAGAATAGGAAATTACAGAGCTGCAGATTTCTAGGGACTGGGAGAGAGTTCTGGAGCAGCATCCCTGTTTGCATCACTGTTCTTAACCAATTTCCTGAGCACCTACTTCAAGCTGGTGGTGTAAACAGGCTACTGCAGTAGCTGGACACTTGGTCGAGTCCTTCTTATTCCTGAAATAATCTCTAGGCCATAGTAACCCCTGGCTGACAAGGATGAAGTACAGCTTAACACCAGGAGAAGAACCAGGTTTGGGGAAAAAAAGTGACAACTGTGCCATTTGAGTCCCCTGCCTTAAGCACTGAGCCCAGAAAGTCTCTAGCTCTCCAAACTTCACCAGGCTGCCTTTCTCCAATTGCTCCCCAATATCCTGCTTCAAATAGTTTTCCTTCTTCCCAGAAAATTGTTTTCTTGTCAGTAATTTCTCCTTCACCATGCTACTGTTTGAACTGTTTCCTGAGGGTGCTTTGGCCTTCTCCTTCCCTGACCTGGGTATGTAGTTCTCCAGGCTTTTTCAGTAGCTGGTCTGCAGTACAAATAAAGGCCTGTTTGCATACAGCCTCCTTGCTTTGTTCCAGGTATGGAAGCCTGAAGATTGGGAGGCAGGAGTGTAGTGTTGAAAATTTTCCATCCACATCCATCCTTGTGTCGTACTAAGTTAAACTTGTCACCTACTTAGTGACATGCAGTTTATATCATCTTACATATGACCTTTGACCTTGTCCTGCTAAATTGAGCTTGAACTTGTGAAACTTTAATGTCAGAAGGCTAGAGCAGGTCTATGGGGAATTATAAGAGAGAATTGAGCTGTGAGCTGTAAAACCTGCCTGCAGAGGCACATGGCAGAACAAAGGAGCACATGGCAGCACAGAGAAGCTTGTCTCCACCGGGCTCTGGGGGAGGAGGTGTCACACTGCAGACCCCTACGAAGTGTGTTGCTGATGTGGCAACACGGGATAGGTCACGCCATATAAGGAAATCCTGTGCCTTAGAAAAGTGTATAAAACCAGCTCATTCCTTTGAATAAACAGTTCAGAGTCCCTGGCAGTGTGGGTGCGGGGTTCAATCGTCGACACAGGTCAGAACAGCACAAGAACATAAGTTACAGTTCGCCATACTATTAAATTTGAGCTTTACTAAACATAGTACAAATTGCCTTTAAAGAAACACTGTTGACTTAGAATTTGCACTTTGTCTTGGAAAAGTTGTGTGTGTGATATATGAAGTCATTGGACAGAACATACAGGGAAAATTTTCCTTTGTATTTCATCTTATTTGTCCTTTTGCTCACATGTTGTACCTTTGGTCCATACTTTGTCTTTTTGGTTGGTTGGTTGATTTGGATTGTTTTCTGCTTTTTTCAGAAGAAAACATAACTGTAAATCCACAGCAATAATAGGTAACCCAATAGTCATAAACCACTTTTCCTTAGCTTCTCTCTTGAAAGAGAAGGTGTCTTGATACCGATTTATAAAGGGGGCTGAATTTGTTATAAATTCAATTCAGAGTAAGTTAACATTACTTAAAAGGATATTTTTAATACTAGTAGGATTTGATGGTCTGACTTCTATTTCTTCCCTAAGAATGCATATATATGCAGTAGAAAATATTTTGTAATATGTTTATCTAAGTATTCTTGACTGTTCAGTAAGATTGCTATCCAAGGTATTCGGATACTTATTTATGGGGGTAAAGATCTTCATTCTGGGACATACTATTTGTGTCTCTTTGCTGGTTTTTAGCAGTTGTCACTGTGTATTGTTTTGAGTACAAAACATCATCAAAACCCAAATTAACTGGGTAAAGAATTTACTTGTGACCTATGATCTCTTTCTTTCTATAGAGTTACTCAGAACTAAATCTATCAGTGGTTGATAAGGGTAGCATAAGGACTTTAAAGCCTTGGAATTTATTTTAGCTGAAGAGCAGAAAGAATAAATTTGTGTTTCATAGCCTGCTTACTCATTAATAACTTTGACTGAGATATATTTGTAAGCCTGGAGAACAAGGCAGAGGAGTGTGTCTGAGCTGCTCTTGAGGTTTTGTGGCTAGGTGCCTTTGGGGTTCCCTTTCCTGGAGGTTTTGTGACCAGTGGGGAGTAACTAGGGGTATTGGCTCATAGTGAATAAGAATATTGTGTCAAACCTTTAAAAAGATGAAAATATGTGGAATTGACAATAGTCCAGTATATAGCCTTTTTTTTTTTTGTCATGTAATTATATCCAGAAGTGGACAGTTTTCACCTGTGTTTAAGGTACATGCAAAGTTGATTTTTGGTGTGAGCCTCACTTGGTTTCTTCTAATTCCAACTTGAAAACAGACTTGCTGCGTTTTTTTGCCACCATGAGGCTCTTCTAATTAATACTTTCTAACTCCAGAGTTTCTTTTTTCTTGAGATTGCCTCAAAAGGAATGTCAACCAAAGAAGATTGGCAAGATTTATAGATGAGGTGCAGTAAGATGTGAGGGAGAAAGAAAAGCACTCGTTAGTTTACAAAATTAAAAAGAATCGGTTGCAATTGCAGGTCTTGGAACTCTTGTTGAAGCTCTTGTGAATGTCACCGTTTAAGTGCACTGTTTGTGCCTGCATACATCATCTTATTTCCAGCACTCTTTGATCATCTAAAGCTCCAATCTCACCCCCGGGACAAGCAGCGTCCTTCTGCCTAGCTTTTATTAGATTAACAGAAGGAAGACTTACTACTCATGTCCCCAGAGAGCCAGAGGTATTTCCCATTTCTAGAAGAACAGAACGAAGGAAGCACATTCCTCTACTTTTTGCAAGACCTTCCGGGGCCTTGTGGACCTGAAGCTTTCTCCTTGGACAGCAGTGGCTGCAGCCTTTACCTGTGTGGCCTGGGGCTGGCTGACCATCACATCAACACACCTCTTCCATGACATAAACTACAAAGCTTTAGCACAGAAGGAAGGGCTAACCTAGATAAAGTTTTACAAATTCAGTGGCATGGAGTAAGGAGTGTTTTGGACAGAAAGGTAGGCTCAGAGAGAAGGAATGGAAAGAGATCCAGGTTTAAAACTGCTTTCTTCCTCCTGTGTGAGAAGAAAGGTGTTCTGCTGTTTGTGGCTCAGTCATCCTGAGGAGTTTCTGTGAGAGAAGGAAAGGACAGGGACAGGTGGCCTTGCTTGACTTCTTAGTGCTCGGTAAGGGAGTAAAGCTCCAACCAGTCCCTCAGGCATGTAATATTGTTGGGGGAGCAGGTCTCTGGGGAACAAGTCTTGGGGAAAAAAAAGCATAAGAAAGAAATGTAGTAAATGGTACATTAAATTGTATAGAGAGGGGGTTATAAACATTTTTTACCTACTTTTTAACATACTTTATTCATGAAGAAGTCTTTGTAACAGAGAAAATAGGTAGAGGATGCAGCTTAGACTGGAATACTTCACTGCAAAAAGGGAAATTCCTCCTTTGTGTAGTAGGAAACGCCATAAATGCGCATTCCCTATGAGTTGTAACCATTGTATACAGCAGATACAAACTCAGACTTTTTCAGGAAAACATGAGCCTTCAAATAGAAACTGGGGTTAAAACAAATTAAATTTAATCCTTTTCCTGGCTGTGTGGTGTGGGTCATTGGCTAGTTCCTCATGCAGCTCCCAAAGGCATTTTGGCTGTCCTTGTGCCTCTGAGCATTTGCAGGGTGAAATTGTACCATGTCAAAAGCTTTGCTGTCTTTTCAGTTTGCAAGGGATAAATAGGAGTCAGATGATTTGGAGTCAGATGATTTGATCAAAAAAAAGAGGCTTGGACATAATTCTGTGTATTGCCGTGATCCGGGGTGAAGCGAGTAAACCTCTCTTACCTGCTGCTGTTGGAAACAGAAAGCCAATAACTGCAGAGTGGGTATAAAAGGCAAGTCAGAAACTGAGTTATGCATCTGTATTGTCTCACTGGCTGCCTTTGGTAGAGTGCTGAGCTGTGGTTATGAAACTGTGCCCTGCATTTACTCATGTCACATTTGATTTGCAAACCTGCATGCTAGAGTGGCAGGTCAGTGCCTCTTGCTCCGGCTGGGAACACCCTCATTCCCTTTTCTCTGCAGCTGTTGAGAACCTTGCCAGAGCATGCCTTTGTCTGAGAAAGGATGCAGACACTGAAGTGACAATATGTGGAGCAGAAGCACAAATGGGGACAATTTAATACAGAGGGCAGGCAAGCTCTGTCACTCAGCCCTGTGACAGGGAGCTCTGCATTTCCCTTTTTTCAAGAAATTTAATCTGGTGGAAGTGCCTGTACATGACATTTCTGAACTTGCTGGTCCTGTTCTCCTGTGTCTGCATATCTCAATCTGGCATAGATATTCTTTGACGTTTCTCTTTTAAAGAGAAAATTTGGTGTCTCTTTTAAGTGTTTGTAAAGAAAAATAGCATTGTTGAGTGAGAATCAAGCATCTTGTCACTTTCATAGAAATGCTCCAGTGCTAATGCAGACCTGAGGGAAGGTGCTTTCACTTGCCACAAAGGTGCCTGGAAGGATTTGGAACTTGATCTCTCTCACACACACAGATAGACAGAATGTTCAAGATATGCTCTCCTGCCTCTGGTGTTTAGATTTTAAGGTCTACTCTTCTTCTGGAGCCATGTTTGAGATAGTTGATCTGTGTAGCAGTTAAGTGCACTGTGTCCCTGAGATACCGACGGGAAGTTTGGAAGGATGCTAGGCAGAGAAAACAAGGTTGCTTCCTCCTCTTTTGGAGTTCTTGCTCACTAAAAGATCACAGGATTGTCTCAAATTTGTTTTAATCATCAGAGACCATGTGGAAAGGAAGAGGAATACCAGAACATTGACAGTGTTAGATAGAGAGAAGTAGAAGGTTCTTATTCGTGGTGTTCTTCAGAAATTAAAGTGCAATATAAATTTTAACACCTTTGCTTAAGTCTAACAAATAAATCTTTATTAAGAGAATAAAAACATGCCATCACTTACCAATGATCTTGGAAGCAGGTAGAATGAAAGAGGGGATTCTGCATTCAAGCCAGGAAGTCCTCAAACATATTAGCATCTGATGGCCACTCAGAAGCTTGCCCACTGTGACTTACATTACTCCACACTGGTTAAAAATACACCTCACCTTTGTGCCCTGGGGCCATTTCATTCAGATCTTGCCAGTGTCCTCTTCAACCAGATTTTGAAGCTGACTCCCAAGAAGCTGAATCCCAAGTGGCCTGTAATCCACTCTTAAAAACTGCAGAGTCAAAGACCAAGCAGTCTGTGGAGTTCCTGAGGGAGCAGAGCAGCAGTAAAGGCAGGACCTGGGGCTGCTCCACAACTCAGGGCAGCACTGCAGTGTCACAGAGGTGGCTTCATAGCACCATCACCTCAAGGGGCACAGAGAGTCCTTTCCATCTTCTTATCCTGTATCTGTCTCATTGCAGGGACCACACTGTGTGGGAGTGAGACCCAGAGTAAACCTGGGTTTTCTGACCAGGGCCAGTGCTTTGGCAAGGAAGAGGCCATCTGGTCAGCCCTGTCATGGCCCTTTCAGATCTTACAAAAAGGCTTGTAATTACATTTGGGTTGGATTTAAATAACATATGAAAAGCCAAATCTACCATAATGCACTTAAATACAGCAACTACTCTGCTTTTCTGGTTTAGTGAGGATTGTGTGAATCAAAAATACCTTACTCATCTGCAAAAAGGCTTACTCCCAGTAAATTATGACTTTAATTACAGGAAATAATCATAAACTACTTTATATGCAATTAAAGACACTTTCTTTTGGAGATATTTTTGTAATTTGTATTTTTTCCTAAAACCAACTATCTAAAATATTATACTTTTTCATGCCTGCAGTGCAACTTTGTCTTGCATATAAATTGACTTTCAAAAATTAAGCTTTCTTTATGTGTAATTGAAACTTGAGACTATTTTACCTTTATACAGTTAATTGATTAATAGGTCAGATAACACCTGCTGGTTGGCAGTAGCAGCTAACAGTTTTGTGCTACAGTTTGCTTGTTTAAATAATTGTATTAATTTAGAATGGAAATTGGCACAATTACAATGGTATTTTTGAAAATGTCAATTTTATGGGGTTTTTTTAATGTTAATGTCTAATCAGCCTGTGATCAAATGCTGAAGCTGTTTAAAACAGAAAATACTTCTCACACTGAAATTTAATGTAATGCTGGTCCAGAGCTCATTCATTTCATGGGAAGCCAAGTGTTGGATTTGGACTATGGTCATAATTTTATCCATCTATTGAAACAGAATGACAATATTCAAATTCAGACCGAACAGTGGTGTGGCCCAGATCTTTCACAAACAGCTGCAAACAATCAGTGGAGAATTTCATGGCAGTGGTAGACTTGAAGGCCGGGGAAAATGTGTCCTGAAGGATATGTACCCCTGTAGTAATTGCAACCCATGATGTGGGAAGAAGAGAAAGGTAGATATTTTGTCTTCTTGTGCTCAAAGTGACAGTTCAGGGAAGATCCTTAACCTGTAATGAATATCTATGAGTCAGGAACAGAAACATGATAATCCAGCAAAAGTAGTTCTGCCTGTGTGCTCTCATGGCCTTTCCAGGTGAGCTGTCCTGGTGCCATCCTCCTTAGTAAATACGTGAATGGTTGATTGGGAGGATAGGGCTGGATGATGGGAAAACCATCAGTGTTCTAGAGGCTGCCTTGTCAGCCTCCTGCCTCAAAACCCAGTCTGCCTGTGATGTGACTTTCACAGGACCATGTTGCCCTACCAGCTGGTGACACCCCCCAAGTGCTGGTGTGAACACACAGCAGGGCAGGAGTTCACACACCTCCAGGAGTACTGCACATTGTTTTCATTAGTCCCGATCTGAAATGTGATCTGGGGAATTTGCAGAATTAAGCTGTCAAAACTATGCAAAATTAATTATAGGCTGGATTTGGCATAAAAGCTTAGATACAGTGTTTTCCCTCAGCATTTGTATTTGCTGTTGGAAATGCTTCAGCCCATACATTGTGCAGATAATGCCAATGGGGGAAATCACTAATGAAACATAGTTTTACAGGTGGGTTTCTCTTTCTCAGCCTTAGGCCAGCCATTTATCCATTAAGTATAAATAGGTAATTTCCATTAATTTTTACAGCAGCAAGGATAATTTAGTGTAAAGTTACATGTTATGTCTGTATTGATCTAACAATCCAGTATCCTTTTTTTCCTCTTTCCCCACACACTAGTTAAGGACTCACAGAAACAGGACAAAATTAACATGGTGTTCGGAAATGAGAAGACAAATCGTTTCACCTTATGCATAGGGAGGAAGATGGGGATATGAGATGGGGAAGGGGTCAGGAAATTTGAGGATTTTGCCCCCCCTTCCAGCTATGCTGAACTGTTAGACCAGCTGAGCCATAAATAATGTATCTTCAGCCTTAGATTAGTTCAGGATGTAATCTTTCATTTTTGCCCTTCCCAAGGAATCACTGCTGAAGCCCTTTCACTAATAGCAAAAATATTTATTCAGACACGAGATAACCATTTATCCCAAGGAACCACCTGTTCCTCCAGAGACACACGAGTATATCCCGTTTAAGTAAATGAGTGTTCTGCAGACCTAATTAGAGACAGAGTAAAGTCCATGGTCCTGTGCCAAAATGCTACATCATGAACTAAAATTCATGGAAACTTAATACAGAGTCACCATTTATTTGCTATATTTAAGTCAGACTTTACACATTAAATGAAAGCCAATACGCCCAATAAAAGCTTGTAATCCAGACTGTAATAATAAATCTCATGCTGGTATCCTAGTACAGAAGAGGGTGAAATTGTAACTGCATTGACATTAATGTCATGGTATGTCTTGACTTCAATAGATCCAGGATTTTTTTGGTAAGGTTTTTAAGGGTCTTAATTTACTAGCAAAGTAAGTAATCTAGGATTTCCTGTCCCTCCCCCCCCCTCCCCCCCCAATCACTGGTGTTGTGATCAGCTTCTGGGACAGTACTAACATGTACTCAGCTGGATTTCTCTGCAGCATCAGCTGTCTCCTTTTTTTCATCTGCCCCCCACAGCCACTTCTCTGTTTTCACTGCCTTGCCTGCAGCCCACGGGCTTGGCAGGTGCACTGGTGTGTTTGGCTTTTAGACTCCTTTCCTAGGAGGAGAAAGCTCACATGACTGAGTATGCATCTTTTTGTCTGCAAAATGGTCTTCAGTGATTTTATTTGAGTTTGAAAGGAGAATAGCTATCCTAAAGGTCACTGGGCAGAGGAGGTAATCCCAACTGGAGCACCTTACACTGCCCCAAGCTGCCTTGGGAGGGGAGCAAAGGCAGCACTGCCGGCAGCTGAATGCCTGTGGTGGCACAGACATTGCTGCAGCGGGGGCTGTCCTTCCTCAGCAGGATGGTGGAGGGAGCACAGGTGGGTCTCACTCTGTCATGCTGTGTGGATGAGGAGGGGTCAGGGACAAAGGACATGAATGAAAGGCAGAACAAGTTTCAGAGTTGTGTCCATTGCAGAACTCTTTTTTTCCCCTCTGAAGAGTTTGGTTTCATGTGACTTGAACCCACCCCTTCCACTGAATGGTGGCAACACAATGATCTTTGCCAAAGTGTCTGATTACGATTATTTAAGACACGTCTAGTGGTAGAAAATCAGTAACAAAAATCGATTTGCAGCTTTTTCTGTGCTTTGCAAAAGGCATGCAAGTTTCACTTGCACTAGTTGGAAGCAAGTGAAAATAGTTATTAAGTTAAGAAATATTTCATAGTGTACAGTGATAAACTTATTTCTTGAAGAAAACTAATTTATATTATTACATATGACATTACCATACATAAATGGGAATTAATTTTATGTCCTTGGAGATATAAAACAACATGGAAACCTGCATAAATACTTTTGTCTTCAGTTATGGTCATTAAATTGATGTGTAATGTCTAGTGTTGTGTTGATTTAGCTGTAGCTTACAGCTGGGGCTTATGAGCTGGGAAAAGGTAAGGTGTTTGCTCTGTCTGTACCTTTTATTCCATGTGTATCCATATTTTCATTGCCTTCAAAAATATTTGTGTATACGCAAGAGGCACAAGATTGGTTACTAATGTGCTGGCTACTCCCTTTTATTGTTTTGAAGGGTTTAGCAACTCCTTTATACAGACTTTTTCATTAATTCTACATTTTCTTCCTGGCCTTACCTAAAGATTTCATTTTGCAGGCTCCTGTACGTGAGTTTATCTTTAAAGGTACCAGTATTATAGTACTACAAATGTTAGGCAGGTTTCTTGAAGTTAAGCACATGGGAGTTTCTGCAAAGTTAAGGCGAGACAGGGAGACAGTGAGCTGCCATCTGAATAAAAAATACCTTCATTTTCAGTAGATGTGAGAAATGAAATGTTCCTTAGAAGGTTGCAGACAGGTTTCATGCACTGGGGACTGATCTATGAGCATTTCTTCTCTGCTACATTAGAGCATAAATATATTTATTCTTATAAGTCACAGTACAAGGGCAGTGCAGTGGCAAGCAGACACCTGACTGACCAGCAGGTTAAAGGAATAAGGAGGAAATTCATAGTTGTTCTGTTTTCTTGTAAACTATGCTTATGATTCTAGTGTGTCTGAAATTAAGGTAGAAAAGAAGGATATACTGGGAGTATTCAGAAATTAGATTACAGTAGTATGTTACCAGTGAAGAGAAGAATCCAGTTATAAAGTTTACTCCCTTATTATTTATTTTCTTTTCTATAAGGGAGTCTTTTATTTCTGTTTGGTGGGTAGGATTCATCCATAGCTCAGTTTGCTTACACCATCCCACCTGTCCAATCTGTGTGTGTCAGGAGAAGGGTCCTGTGTGCAATTGCTCCCCAGAGAAGGCTTTGTTGCCTGCAAACAGCAGTTGAGAGAGTCCTTTAGTGCTTATATGGTGACTCCTCTAGAGAAGTTCGTTATTTAATACCTATTTCATTTTAGGACCAAAAAAAATCTGTAAGAGAAATGGGCACTGTTCACATCAACTGTTTCTGCCCTGCAGATATGAGGGGAATAGTTTCCTTTGCACAGGAAGAATTGCCAGGAGCCTTTTAGCCAATTACCACAGCAGTTTGTGGACCACAGCAATAGAGGGATTACTTTACCTTCCGTAGTGAACATTAACCACTGCTGTGCTAAACAAATGAGCCTTTCATATTTTATCTACTTTGATATTTTAAGGAAATGACAAGTCTTGAAATGACAAAACCCTGGTAATAATGAGGTGAGTTATCACCACATGGCTATTATCAAGAGAATTTACTTTTTATACTAGTGTGTATTAAAGAAGAGGCATGCTCCTTGTTTGCCTTGGAAGTAAAAATCATTCAAGTTTACTCTTGTCAGGTTTCTGAGAAGAATAAAACATTGTTACTGTTTGCGAAAGAGAAATGCCCTGATGGAGCCTGGCCCACAAGTTGTCTTCCTGGAAGCTGCAAGCAGTCACGGCCCTTGTCTTGCTGAGGTTTCTCTGATTCCACCTTCATCTGTTGTCAGGTTCAGCTGCTGGCAGTCAGTTCTGCATTCATTATCTCCAGTAAAGTTACCTTATTTGCAGTTAATCAAACAGGGTAAAAAAAAAGTTGGACTTGGGTGTTTTTTGACCAGCATAGACATTACCTGTAAGGTAAGAATTCTTTTGGCGGTGAACCGCAGCACTTCTGTAGAAGCTGGTAAGCCTGGAAGTGTAGCATCCACTACATCCCTGAGGTAAGGCTGTTTCAAATGTGTCCCTGTTCATGTCCTGATGTCCGTCATGCTGTATTGGGAGTAGACTGACGATAAAGGGAAGCTCATGTAAATACAGGTAACCAAAAATATACCATATACTTAAATTTTATATTGTAACATTAAATTAGTAAACCACTATTCACTGTGACTTGTGCATTAATCTTGTTTTCACGTAAAACCCTGTAATCATGTTTTGTGCGTCAGTCAGTCAGTGTTCATTGGAAACAGCCAGATGCACAAGGACCTTTGCTGTAGTGCTGTGCTTGGAGTCACTAGCACAAGCACAAAGCCATCTGTTTGAAGACTTTTGCTACTTATTTCTCGAGCTTCAAGCATGAAACTATATTTCTGTGCAGTGCAACTGTGGAGCAAACCAAGAAGAGCCCAGGTTACACTGCTGTGTACACCTAAAGTGTAGAGTTACAGTACTACTTTGTGGTGTCAGCATACTGCAGAAATAATCAGTGTATAAATTAAAATATGAGCTTTCCAGAATTGCATGTGGTGAGCTTTAAACGTAGTTAACAACATGGCAAAACCTATTTAAATGTTTATGTACATTTGTCTAATGTAGGTGCTCTCAGATGGTTGTGGATGCCATGTATAAAGCTTTTGTGTAGTACAGAACTTGTATGAGCACATCAGTATGCCCAGCAGCCTTTACAACTAGCAAGAAGAACCTAACTGAACGTAAGAAACTTCATCTCTGATAAGGGATTGTTTGAAAAGTTTTTCAGAGAAAAGAAAGACAATTTTGTAAGAAGCTTTTGCCACTTCAAAGCCTAGAAAAGTAACACATTTGGATTCTAAAGCTAATTGGAAAGATGATTTTAGTAATTGTATGAGCATCAAGAACAAAGACACTTAAAAATTCACAAAAAAAGAAGTGCAAATAACTTTATAAAGCTACAAAAGCTTTATAAAAGTAGACCGGATATTACATAGCTGGATATTCTACCATAATGGATCTGAAAGAACTACAGAAGTAGAAACTCTGAAATTCTCCCAGACATGTGAAGTAATGCCTTGCATTATTTTGTGGGCAAGGCTGTTTTTCTTGGCCATCATTTAGAAAAGCTTTCCTGTGTTATCATCAATGAATTAGAACTTGAATAACAAATCTTGGATATAATCATCATAATCTGTTCCTGTTGGGGAGAGACAGAAGGGGAAAAAAAAGCTTATTGTAAAATAGTTTGAACATACTTGATGAAAAAATATGGGTAACTCATTTGCTTAGAATAGCTTATCATTTAGGTGGACTTTTTTTGTTGGGTGGTTCATAATCATAGAGCCTGCTTTAAGAGTTCCTAACTCAATCACACTGCAAAAGCAAGCTCTGTGTATGGTACTGGTTAGGATCTTGTGGCTGCTTTGAGTTCCATTCTGAAATGGAGTAACTGAACGTGTCAGCCTGTCCCATAAAACAAAAATGAGTGAAGTAAAATTGGTTGCAATGTGTTCTCCATATTGCATACCTGCCTTAAGAAATTACTCTTAATAGGCCTTTGGAAGACACTGTAACTGTGTGACATATGCTTATATGTATATATACATATATGTATATATCCTTATGTCCATTCATAAATTATTTTTACACATGTCAATAGGTATCAGAACTTGACTTTGTCTTGCCCTGTGGTTGTGAGTGTTCTTTGAAGGTGTGTATGTGAGAATGTCAAGTAATAAGACCTTGTTGAAACTGCAGGCAGTCATGTTAGGTGGTGATTGTTAGTTTAGGAGTCTGAAAAGAGGAGCATCTTTATATAGGGAAGTGGATAAGATGGAGATTTTGCAGAAGACAACTTTTGCCTTGTCTGGGTATACAGAGGAGAAGGTAGATTTCTACTATGTGGGGATAAAAGAAATGAAACTTTCTGTGCAGAAGGGATGTGAGAGGTGCATGTATTCTTGGATGCAATATATGAAATATCAGACATAACAGTCGTTACTTCTGTTTCCTTTGTTTTTTTCTGTCCTTTTTTTTTTTAAATGAAGGAAAAAAGCATCATTTAAGTGAAAACCATTACATGAACTAGAAGCTTTTAATTTCTTTCATAACCCATATGTCCCTCTGCCCAAACAGACTCAAATTCTTCAGTTTTCCAATAGCTTGCAGTTTCTTACTGATATATCTCAATTGTGTCCATTTTTTCCTAGTTGCACCTAAACATAAAATCTGCATTCTAATTCAGTGGTCTTTCCAATAACTAAAAAAAAAAATGTTAATACATTTGTTTGGAGCAATGAAGTGGCTTGTTGAAACTTCTTGTAGTGACTGGCAGTATAACACAGTCATTAGAAAGACATTTAGTGAATTTGTCTTTAGATGAACTTCGTACTGCAGGAAGATTTTGGGGGGCCAATGGTGTGGGGTCGTTCCAAAATTACCTTATTTTAGTGGGTTTTGGTCCACTGTGTTTCAGGTTCAGAAGCATTTACTTTGTTCTACTGTGAGTGATAGTGCTTCATTATGACATTTGCACTGACAGTTCTGGGAGAGGTGCTGAAAGGCCCTAGGCTACGTCATAATTTTCGAACTCCCACTTGCTTCTCCCCATTTTTATTAGGATCTCCTCAAAGGCAGTTACACACCCTCTTTCAAAGTGTTGTTTATAACTCAGGTCTGTCAGGTTGCCTGTACAGCACTCATGAGTGACTGGGCAACCAGAATGCTAATTGCTACCTTACTGAACCAACCATAATGGCATGTCATTTTCTTTTTGCAACCTTTTTGTGTATTAACGTTTTGTCCTTGACCATACATTTTAATTATTGTGGCTTTGGAGTGGATTTTGCTGCCCGCTTCAAGCTTTTCAATGCCTGTGTACAGCACTGTGTACAATGAGACCTAATCCTCAGCTGGGGACCATCTCTAACAATGCAGTACAAATACATTGTATTTCAACATTTTTTTGTTTGATTTTTGCCTCATTCAAAAGGGTTTTTGTTGTTATTTCTCAATTCCTATTTGACATATTAATTTTACAGTGATTTTCTGGCTATTTAAAGCAGATTTGGGGGACACACTTTCGGTGTTTTGCAAATCATCCACTGCACAACATAAGAAACAAATCCCTGTATATATGGACTGGGGGTTCATTTTTAGCATGTCTCTACACACAGTACCTGCTAATGTACTTGAAAGGTAAAATGTGTGACTTTCTACAAATCTTTAGCTTTGCAAATCACAGGACTGAAGAGCTGGAGTCTGCTTGTTTGCTTTCTCATGCTGAAGTGGTACCTGTCATTACTGTGTGTTTCCTTTTTAAAAAAGCGGGGAGGAGAACATTTTTGCTACTGTGTATGCCTCACAGAGCAGGAAAAGTAAGACATCATTTAAAGTGGCTATTGTGCAGGAGCTTTTTGGAATGTTTGGCATTGCATGTTCAACTTTGGCATTTTGTCATTAAAAACTGGAACAGAGCACAGGCTCTCAAATATGCAGTCAGGCCTCTTGAGCTCCTGTAAAAATAAGCTGGCAAACAAACCCCTCTAATAAAATGCTGATGCTGGAAAAGATATACGGTCATCATTTCGTTATGCTACTTTTCTCAGCATGTCTCATCTATTTCCGAAGGTAACAGAGAGAGATGATTACCAGAAAAGCAAAAGTCATGATGAGGTGAAATCCTGGCCCTGCAGAGACAGAGAACAGCTATATCACTGGGCCAGCCTTCGAGCCATGAAATATCCCAGTGCCCTGGCCAGGTCACTGGTTTTGATGGCCATTAACTTGGCTCTTAGTCAAAGCAGTTGTTTCTTCCCCCCTACTGCTCTTATGATGTTCATTGTTTAGCAGTGTAAGTGGGGCTTATGATTGTTAGTTTGGGCTTTAATGACATTGTAGCCATTTAAAATGGCCCCCTGGAGCCTCCCAGGGGTTGAGTGTACTGGGGAGGCAAGAGGAGGCTTCTGGCACTGGGAGCATTTGGGTTTTGGGCTGCTGTTGATGACCTGGGAGGTGAGGGTGGGGACCGTGCTGTAGTCCTGCTGTCTGGGCTTCTTCTGCTTACTGGTACTATTATTTTTCCTAGCAATTTTTCTCAGGATGGGAATTTGTAATTAAATTATAAATTTTTAACTCATGTATTTTTTCATTCAAAATCTGTGTATGTACTTGCAACATTCCCTTAATTATCCTGTGCTCTTTCCTTCAAAAGGAAAATACATGCGCTTAATATGTACTGTGTGGGGCGCTTGTGTAGGATAGTTGAAGGAGTAATTACAGGAGTAATGACAGCCTAGAAAAGTATAGTATCAGAATATTTGGTCATTTAATTTATAAATTACAGTTCTAGTTAAAAAAATGTATTTTCAGGTTAGACTCTTCAAAGTCTATGTGTCATCTGCTAATAATGACAGTAGAACTTTCCCGAATACAAATAAAAGGTGAGGATAAAGAAACTTGTTTTAAAACAAACATTTTGGCAGTGCTGAAAATGGTAACTCTAATGATGTTACAGAAATTGCACCATCTTTCCTGTCATACCACACTGGCACATGGGAGGCTTAAATAAGAAAAATACTGACATGACAATCAAAATAATTTGGTAGAGAGGGAGTCCTTGAAGAGACCATGCGTGCCAGAGCAGAGCTACTTTCCAAATACTCTTGAGTGTGACAGTGATCAAATAGGTTCCGAAGAAAACAAGTTTGTATGAGACTACATAATCTGTTTTCTGTTTCCGAATGAAACACTCTTGTACTGCCTTCTCAGTTCTCTGGCCAGCTCTACTGGGCACCTGTTGCTGCCTTGGAAGGAGCCCATGGGTGCCTGGAAGACTAATTGTGTTGAATGAAGGCAGGACCTGAAAAATAGTCTTCTTTCCTCATTCAGAGAGTAATACTTGTTAAACTGCCCAGCTTTAAATATGGAGGAAACAGTACTTCTGATCATCTGTAGTGTCAGTCAATCAGTCTTATCTTTTTCTTTGTGCTGCTTGATTACTGGGGAAATACTTAACTATGAGCAGCTTAAATGTTTCTGAAACAACTCTCTGATCACATATTGTTTTGCCTCTTCAGTTTTGGAAAATCTAAAAGGAAAATACTATTATTTGGTCTCTAACCAGTAGTGTGTTTTAATAGAGTGGAGATGAACGGCGTTGCTTATTTGTGGCTTCTTTCTTGCTTAATTCAGTAGCTCTTGTGTCCCACTGCACTGAACAGCACAGTTTGTATGTGGTCTCTACTACTCATATAAGCAGCTCCAGGAACTTTTTTTAAACTTCTATCTTTGAGAAGGTCCTTGAGCCTGGCTATCTATAGCTCACCAGAGAACAGCATGTCCTGTGTGCTGCACTCTGTTCATCACGTCTTGGAATTGTTCTGGGCATGCATCAGCCACTCATCTGGGTGAGATGAAACACAGACGTTTCTAACATTTTGACTCCCTTTATCCTCTCTGTAGGAGCTCAGCAGGCAGGATGTACAGTGATTTGGAAATTTCTGCATTGAATTCCTAAAACAGCTGAGTCAGCTCCAAGGTTTCTCATGGCTGTGTTTTTAGTTGTCTGTTTCATAGATGGTGATAGGACTGTGGACTGCCAGTGATGATAAAAACAAATATATATTTGTGGCAATTAGACATTGATGTATCTGGAGCTAAGCTGTACTGTTGTTGGCAGGATTACAAGAGCTGGGTTGTTTGGAGATTTAATGTTCTCATTGTGGCTATTGTAGGGCAAAACTGAAAGCTCATAAAACTGAAGGCAGGTCATATCAACAGACCAATTAAAGACAGTGTATATCATGGATACAAATGTTTGTGAGCTATATTGCTTACACAGTAATCATTATTTTTGACCTTTCAGCATGAGCTCTGTTGATTCCTCATCACTTTTTCATGCAGGATAGTCTTTCAGAGAAAATACTATGAGACATGACTTCATACAGTCCCTGACTGCAGTCCTGATTAAAACTAACTTGGTTTTACTGGAGTGATGTAGGGGACAGGACAAGCCAGCTTTTCCTTTCTGTGGTTTTCACAGTGCAGGTCATCTGAAAAGATGAAAATGGTTTTCCCAAAAAAGAATACTTTTTCCCATAGGTTTCATTACTAAATTGGAACTTGAGTGAATGATTATTGTGTGCAGTTGAGTGGCATTCGCTTTAATTGTGCGTTTGCAGGTGGCACTGTCTTCTCTGTCAGGAGGTAGGAGAAGGTCTGAGGACTTTATCTGTTAGTGACACAGCCACTGGAACAGCAGCAAGATAGCCTGGTTTGCAACCACAACACTGTTAAAACACAGATAACTTTAAACAACTATATTCAAAGCAAACTTCTGTCTCATCAATGCCCAACTGATTTCTAATAAAACCAAGCTTTAGCTCTTCTTTTGATCTGTTTGCATTGAGGCTTGTTTGCATGATGCAGATGCAAAGGAAATACCTGCTTTGCTTCCGTCTGACATTTCCATTAAGATTACTCTTAGTATAATCTTGCTTCACAAAAACAGATTCCAACCTATTTAAGGGTAAGATAAGGGCCTTATCTTGTGGCAGAAAGCTGCTGAGCCCAACTGGTGAGGATTCTTAGTTGCTGTGAATTGAAGAGAAAATGCATAGACTCGGAGCTTTTGTTACATACTTTTTTGATGTGTCACTAGTTCTCACTGAAACTAAATTCAGGCAGAAGGTTGGTGCCCTGATACCAGGGAAGGTATGAGAAGGTTGATATGGGCCTACACGTAAATCATAATCACAGTGAAACCCAAATACTGGATGCTGGCCCAGCATCCTTCTTTATGGTATTTTTTCTATGTTCAGTGGAATATGCAACTCTTATGTTGCTGTTAGCTACCTTTAAACAGCATTAAACAGGGTTCTTGAAAAACACAAATAATGTATGGACTTTCATCCATTTCTTGCTAAACACCTTAGATAAACTGTTGCAAGCCCCTATATCCTGTACCTTTCCATTATGGTTCTCTTTGTTTTTAATACCATGGTAACTAGAACTAGTAATATGTAACAAAATGAAATACGATGAGCAAATTTCAGCTCTTAAAGCTCACTTCAATGATATGAAAGTTAATCTTGTGCTTCTGAGTTTTGTCCTGATAAAGTCCCAACTCTTTCCATCAACTAAAATCGGGGTTTCACCTCTGGAAATATACCTTAATATTAGAAAATGCACATCTCTACGTTTTAGGACGAAACTGATTGCTATAATAACTTTTTTTTCCTGTCTCACATACCTTTTCTTCTGAATTGAAGTGTAGTCTTTTATCAGAAATTTCTCACAGGTACCCATATTACATGATCAAGTATCTTTTTCATATTCTTTTGAACAAAGCCTGAAGGGAGAACTTCTCTGGCATCATCCATAATTCAGAATTTTATAGCTCTTTTCTGAATGTGCTGAAGTTTTTCAACATTACTTTTGAAATACACACACACCAGAACTAAGCTCGCGTTATTTTATGGTCCTGTCAGAGTCACATAGAGGAGTAATGCTGCTTCCCTACTGTTACTTTGAATTCCCTTCATATATTGTACTCACTGGCTGCAGCATAGCTTTGGGAGTTCATGGTCTCTTGTTGCTTCATGTTTTTTAAAACCTTTTTAAACCATTACCTTAAAGATTGTCATTTTTTGGTGGCAGAACCAGCAAAGGTCTCACAAATTTCCTTGACTATACAAGGTGGAAAAAATTCCACTTAGTCTAAGCAAAACTCTGTAACTGATGGCAAGGCATATCAATAATCACATGATAAGTAATGTAATTTATTGTATTCTTAAGGTTTTTGACAGTTGTCACATCCAATAAATAATTGCAGTTTTACAATATCCCTATAGACTGGAAAGTAAGTTTTATTTTGAAGTTTGGAAACTGAGGCACAAATTTTTCACTTGCCAGAGTGTTGCTATACCTGTACTGAACCTGTTTTTACTGAGTCCACAACCTATTCATTCCCATCATGATGTTATTCTGAAAGTGCTTCCTTACATGTGGACATCATACCTGTTTTTAGGACAGTCCTGTGCAGGTTAGTGGTCTCTTACCAGTGCATGAAATGCACCATGGCAGCATGAATTTAGTTGCTCAGCAAGTCTGCATTCCTTGGCACAGGGATCAGGATAATACTGCTGGTGTCCAGACTTACTGTTTTCATAGTGCTGCATTTCCTCAGTAATGGCTTATGAGGCAAATATTTAAATGCTTATTGTTACATATTCTCCTTTCATCTCATTATTTATAGAGCAATTGTTAGGATTGTGAAACTATTATTTTTTTCCTTTTTTAAAAAATAAGTTCAAGCATCAGAAGTTGAAGACTTTCAAGTGTGCACTTAGGAGTTCACAGTGACTGTTTTGTCTCCTGTGGTTCACTCCTGGCACTCCTTCAACTTAGCAGCCCTCGATCAGCAGAGCCTGCTGTGCTCCAGCGCCTGAGCTCCTGCAACACCTCTGTGTCCTCACTGGAACGAATTTGAGAGTTGTCAGACCCTGGCAGATAGATGATCTTCCACCCTTAGAAGTCCTGTCAAATCTACTAAAGTATCTTTTATGGTGGAGAACAGACACGAAGTGCTTCAAAGGACTTGCTCAATCTTGCATCGTTTTTTCTCTGCTGTTAAAAATGTGGGGCTCAGGTCAAGTTCAGCATGGGACTTTTTTGCATCATGGAAACTTTTGTACTGGAAGGAGAAGTTCACCTATTAGTTAAACTAAAAGAATAACTATTTTAGGAACTTTGGGTACTTTTGTTGGGCCAGATACTGTGCATCTCCTGGGGAGCAGGTTGTCCTCTTCGCAGTGTATGTGTTTTACTCCTTTTTGTACCTGCAGAGAGTTTTTGCTTCAGTGTACTTCATACTTTTACCTTGCCCTGATCACCCAGTATTGCTGTAGAAAAGGACTCTTTGGGATGTACCTTTTTCTGCTCAGGAGACCAGTTTTTCCTCTGGTCACAGCTGTTTTCTTGGAGCCCATCTCAGAGTGGAAGCCCTTGTCTCATCTGAAAGATGATTGCTCCTCTCTCCCCTTCCCTGTCCCATGATGACAGCCAGATGTACCTCGCAGCCTGGATTGGTTCTTCCATGCCTGCACTGTCTGGAAGTAAAGGCAGGAGCTGTTCAGGCAGCTGGAGCTGGAAGGATGCTGGTGCCAATCCAGGAGAAGCTGAAGGGATCCTGGTCTGAGATGTTTTCCTCTGAGCTGTAGTTTCAGCCCCTCTGCTTTCCCGCTGATGCTTTGGGAGCACAACGCAGAATGAGGGGCTGCCCTGCTGCCTGCCCCCCACTTCATGGCATGGCTTGCTGCTTCCCAGGGGCAGAGCCATGGACTTTCTGTGGATCAGGGAAGTGTGGAAGAATCCAACACACCTTTCCAAGCCTGGTTGTCTGCCTTACCTTTGCTGCCCATGCCAGCCTGTCACTCCAGGGCAAGCCTTGCCGTCTCATGAACCCCAAGGCTGAATTGTCCAACGTCCCACTTGCTAAGAGAATGGAAGAGGTTTTTTTAATTATTACTTCTTTTTTCTTTCTTCAGAGCATGCAACAATCTCTAGAGGTCTAGAAAACAGGATGCTGTTGAAAATTACTGCCCTAACCGAGCCTACGTCCTTGCCCAGTGATCAGGCCCTTGGCTCAGCAGGTGTGGTGTTAGATGCAGCCCCTGGAGGAGCCAGGTCAGGATCCTATCTTCTGCCACCTAGAGAGCCAGGGATCCACCACTGCTAGAAACAATCAAAGAAGATAGTCCCTAGCACTTTGGTTAGGGAGTGTTTGTTTACTCTGCCCTCCTGACATATATCCATGATCATAAGGTCCTTAAATTTTTTTAGCTTTTAAGTGTAATTATCAGAGACATTCTAAGTCATCATCTATTTATCCAGTGCCCGAGCACTTGCAGAGGGGAGTGCCACTTGCTGTGTGGCCCTTTCATACTTGTAGTCACTGCCACACTGCAGGGTCATTACCCAGTGTTTGTTTTAAATGTCTGAAGTCCAGATCTTTGTTGGTATGTTAACCCACCACTTCTGTGTAGTCTGGAAATGTTAAAACCATAAATTATTATAAACAAAGTGCCTTTGGGGGAGCTTATATATTGTGGTTATTTAAGTAGTTCTAGAGATTTCTGCCTTAGAAATCTCTTATGCTTTCTTCTGCTCATAGAATGTATACACTATCAGAGAAATATTCCACAGTTCACTGAAGAACAAAGGTATATTTAACAGAAGATGTATTTCTACCGACTATATGCTTTTTTAATTAGGATTTTAGCTTAAAAAAATAATTTCAGGTTGCTTCATCTGCTTTCCATATGTAACTGTTTCAGCTAAAATACATAGCTAAAGGTTTAATTGAATCAGTGCCATTGTGTAAATACAGAATTTCTGTATATGTACATTTCTCATTCTGATAGCTTCCAAAAGATAGCTAAGTGACCATTAGAATAGTTTAACAAGAAAAGATTTTTGTTTTATGAGATGTAAGTTCTCCTACATAAAATACAACATGCTGGAACTAATTTTCATTGCCTGGTTATGGTTAATGGGTAAAAATTTTCAGTCTGTGCAGAACCATTTCCATACCACTGACTCATCTGTTTTAAAGAGACCTTGTCTTGAATAATACATGATATTTGGTCTTTGAGGAGGAACTCCCATGGTCCAGTGTATACTCAGTACACCCTTGAAATTTAGTCCTTGGTTTTGAAAGGTTCAATATTTCAGTGTCTGGCCATCTTTAACCCTCAATGAATATTTTTTCATAATAGATAAAGTTCCAAGTAAACTGCTATAGTTTTCAACCACATCCAGGAGGAACAAAGTGAGTTAAGGCTGGAGCCTAAAACTTCTAGGCAGAACTAATAAAGCTTCTCTTTGTTGAGGTTTTAGATGTTGCTTTGTTCTCATATGCCCTGGTGAAAAAAATGTTTCTTTAAAAAAAATATTTTACAGACACTTAATCTTGGTTGTGTCTAATGCCTTTCAGTATTTTTAAAAGAAATTCCAAGTGGATGAGTTATTTATGTGTTTAGCTTTTATTTTCCATTATGTCTTTTAATAGATTCCAGATCTTATCCATATTGTAATGGCTTCTGTATTACGGAGCAACAAAATTTACTGGGTTAAATATCCATTTTTCTTGCCTCTCTGACATGAAAGTGCCATAGACCTATACAATAAATTGCTAACACATTTTTGAGCTTGAAAGCCCACGCTGTCACCCTGACTGTCTGCACACGGGCTTCACCAGACATGAGGAGGCCCCGGTGCACTTCAGCACACCTGGAAGCACCGTGTTATTCCTAGCACTCAGGTGAACATGCTTGGTAGACATGATGATTAAAGGCTGTAAATGGAGAAGTGTTCAGGCTTGAATTCTTTGTAAATCACTTCCCTCAACCAACATGTTGAAGCATATGTAGAGCATAATTTTATAGACTTGTCTGAGACTTGGGGTATGCAGATGGAATACGTAACATGATGTCAAAAAGAAGAGATAACTCAAACTGCTGTCTGCTTTCCCCCTCACCATCCTGTCTTCCCCACGCACACATTTCTTTTCTTTTTTGTTTTTCTTCTGGCTATATTTACTTTAATTTCTGGGAAAAGCAGGTGTTTAGGGGCCAGAACAGTACAAGGAGTGAGGCTGAGCTTTTAGCATCTTGGAATTGCCACCATGAATCCCTGATTTATTTTTTTCTGATTTTTGAGACTATAAGCTCCAGGAATTGAAATATAACATTCTGCACTCAAGAATTATTCCATACAAAATTGAGGGAGCCTGTAATTAAACACTTGTGCACAGATAGCAGTATTGGAAGAATAAATTTGGTGCCAGTCTCTCCAGAAGTGGTTGAAAACCGTAAATCATGAAGCGAATAGATAATCACAGATATGACAAACTGTAGCTGCATCTGCTGATTATTTTCTCCTCAACCTCTTGTGTACAATTAAGAATTCAGATTTAACAGCTGGGAATGATTTTCAAAAGTTGATCTGAAGCAGAAAGTTCTATTCAGAAACTTTCAGCAGTTCTTTTATCTTCCCCATTCATTATTTTTTTCTGGAATAGGTTAAAAAAGATAGTACTTGACCTGCTCTGCATTGAGATAGAAAAGAGATCATTATAAACTCAGATATGGATTTATGCTTAATGATCCACCTTCTAGTGTGACTGAGTTGAACAGCAAACAGACTGAATATCTGTCAACAGGCTAAACTTTCTTTGGTTAAGAAACTTCATCTGTTAATATTTTATTTTCCTAGTTCAGCAGAGAAACATCTTTCAAAGGCTTCTTGTTGATAGTTGTGGCAAAGAAACTAAGATAAAAAGCTCACAGTGAGTGCCTGTTAGAGACAAAACAGAAGGGAAAACTGTTAAAAACTGAAGGTAGTTACTAATGTAATCATACATCATTATATACACTGGTTAGCATAGAGTTCTATATGTAAATATACCAATACACTGAATGGACAGATCTGTGTAGACCACATCTACATACAAAATTCCTACAGAAAGATCTCCTGTCTGTCACTGTGCTACATGTGAATCTGAGTTCAAAGCATTTGGCATTTAGGGTGACAAAATCAGCTCTTCAAGCATCAGGACACAGTGTTTATATGTTTATGTTCTCCAATTTTTTTGTATTCTGCCAGTAAAACCTCTGTTTTTAATGATCCAACAAGCCCATACAGGAGTTTTATCTGAATATGTATGCACATGGATTTACATGCTTCCTTTATGACAGCAGGTATTCAGACATCTTTCCCATGTCCAGTAAAGTGAACTGTGCATCTTTTCCAGTGTGGTAAAGGATTATTGTGATTAATCTGGTTAATTAATTAGTCCCTCTAGAAATGGATAAAAGAAGAATTGCATTTTTGGTAAGGGTACATCCTGACGGGAGGCACTAAGGGCAAGTTTATTTTTTCTCATTTGACACCAACAGTTGTGGTGTACATTTTAACTTCAAATATTTTCTCCTCTGTTCTTTTCATTTGGGCATTTCCGGTTGCTTTGCAGTGAAACAACATATTTTTATTTTTCATCAAATTTTTTCAAGTCTTAACCTTATTGTTTGCAGATCACCTCCAGGAAACCTGTCTGAAGTCCGATCACCCTACACAAATGTGTCCAATTTTGGATTTTTGAAAGATAACCTGCATTATCAGCCAAAGTATTCTTTAGAGCCAGTATTCTACTGCTTATCTTTATTTTTAATTTGCTTAGTTGTGTTGGGGTTTTTAAATTTTATTTTATTTCATAACAGCAGTATACCCATACCTAAGCTTTTCATTTTTTGCTTCTTTTGTTCCATTTTAAAGGTGCAGAATTATGCTCCCTTCTCTAACTTGGTCTTGTTCTCCTGTTACCTGGTCTGCTGTTATATTGTCTGCTGCTCAGGTTAAGAAGCTTTCTTCCTACAGCCTTTGTAATTTGATGTGTTTTTAAGGATAGAAAGAAAGTAATTTTTACATCATTTTACAAGCTGAACATGAAGAATAAATGTTGTTTTAGACTATTTCAATATTAATTTAAACAACCAGTTTTCCAGAAAATTTGCTTAGAATGGAGGAGCCGTGATCCAACTTCACTTTTTTTTTTACGCTGGTCACACTAATTTTCAGTGTATCCAGTGATTATGGAAAATTTTGCTCATGGTAGACTGTGGTGTTTCCTGGGGTTTCAGCTGGAAGAAAACAATAATATCAGGTGGTGGGATAAGTTAGCAGATGGTACAAGATAGGGAAATAGTGAACAATTTTCTTAGTACAAAATGATCTGCATCCACCGATTAACTCAAAGCGATAAAGCAGTTTCCAGTGCAGCCGGATGTCAAGACATATGTGCAGGAGCAAAGAACATGGGCCATGTAAGATCCTGAGGACATGGGCATGTGAAGCACTGGCTTCAGAAAAACTTGAGAGCTGCCGCTGCATATTCAACCAATCCTGACCTCTCAAGATGACTTGGAGTGGGAGGGCCTTCATGGCCTTGGAGTTGAGCAGGGAATTCTTAAGTAATGCTAGGAAGATGACACCTCTTACCAAACTGAAATTGAAGGAATTACCCCTAAACTCTTTTTTCTAGTTCTGCTTTCCCCAGTTTGAAAAGAATGTTGAATTATAAAGACCCAGACAAGCCGTCTAGTTAATAGCCTGAGATTATTCATCAGAGTAAGCAGAATTTCCCAACTTCAGTCAAGTTCCAAACAGCTCAAAATCAAGACAAGATGCACATTTTTTGGAATCCACATTTTTGCATGAGAAAAACTATCCACTTGAATAGATGTTGGTTAGGGGGTTTTTTATTTTGGTTTGATCTGTTGCTTTTGTTGTTGTTGCTGTTTTGTTGGTTTGGTTTATTGTTTATTATTTTTTTTTAATACGTGCTTTATTCTAACAAGAATGAATTTGGATTAGCCCCATTGCCTGTGTTCAGACTAGTGGCTTGCTCTTAAGTGAATCTTGGTTTATGTGTTTTAATTTTCAACAGGAATGTGAGCATTCCTAATTTTCACCACTTTAAAAACTCAGAAAATTTTTAACAGGTTGTGGAATACTAGCTTTTCTGCTTCTCTGTCACACTTGGAGATGAAATCTTTCCAATAATAGGGTAGCAGACTGGAGAAACAGTCATATGAACAAAGAACTGTTGAAACCCTTTGAATTAAAATAAAAGCAGTGCTACTCTACACCTTAATCAATGGAAAGGGCTGTTTGAGCCATAGGGGTTTTATATTTCTTTTTTGTTTACGGATTTACAAAGAGAATTTTCAAAAGTTGTCTTCAGGTCTTCCTTCAGAGAGCAGTTGCAATGTAATTACAAGATATATATTGAGGAAGAGGGAGCATCTTCAAAGATGTTAAAAAAAAAAGCAGTGATGATGGTTTTCAAATAATATATTTTATACAGCAGGAAGAAGGTGATTACTAAAAGGTTAGCCCAGATTATTATTCATGAGTTTTCTGAGCTTTTAAACAAATGTTCATAACCTCATCATTTTCTCCCTCTCAAAAGGTGTTCAGATGTCCACACGTGCAACAGATGAAGTGTACTTCAAAAAACAGGCATGTTGTTTGTGCTTGCAATTCCAGATGATCTTGTTATGACAATGGAGCTTCTGCGAGGAGTTATCTGGGGGCTGTGTGGGTCCTTTCTCACTTCAGTTCTTCTTACAGCTGGGAGCTGCTACTGTACTGCAGAAAAATCCTCTCCTTTTTGGGCACTGTGCTTTGGTTTCAAAGCCAAATGCAATTAAGTCACCCCGATTAGATCATTAGAGCCTTCAGTGAAATCTGCTCAGTAACATGTCTGAACTTTTGCTGTGGTTCCAAATGAATAATTTTTTGGTATTTGACTTTGCTTTGAAATGTGGAGTGCTCCTTGCCTGAAGGGGTATCTGGTATTGTATAAACATGGAAGGTTTCAGACCATTTGAGGGACACAGTGCAGAATAATTCAGCCATGCTGAAGATCTGAAGTATTTCAGCAGTATTATTGACACTGTGCTCTGTATCTGCTTCATCTTGCTGAAAATTTTACAAATTAGGGGGCCTCCTCACAAATACTTCTGGAAGAGCTCACTGGGCAGAACTAGCTGAGCTCTCTCCCTCCTGTGTAATCCTGTACATGACCCTGTGCATTCAGCACCAGGCATAAAGTCCTTAAGGGCATCTCCCTCCCCAGACACTTTGCTCCCATGGTACACCATGTGCCTCCTGAATGGTAACGGAGTGTTGCAAAGTGTGGAACACTGGATATTGAATATTCTCAGTGTCAAGGCTGGCATGAGGGCATTATTTACCAGCAAAGGTGAATCCATAGGGAGAGTAGCAATTTGCTTTGAAAATCAGGGTCACTTTCACACACTATGTGCCACTGAGCTACATTCTGTGGCAAGCCTCACCCCTGGTCACAGTGGTCTGTGGGAATGCACAAGTCACCAGATGCATGTGACATCTTCACTTTACATGTCCTCACAGTATTGTAGGGGTAAGACACGGCCATAAGAATCACCAGTTGAAGAAAACAAGAGGAAAGAATATGAAGGTAACTATGAGCGATGAAAATACAGATATAAAACTGGGAAGACAAAATATACAGAAGAAATCCCCTAAACATCTGACACCACCAGCTGTGCCTCCACCTACTTAAAAGTAGTTGGAGGTTTCTTGTGAGCACTCTGGCTCTGGTTTTGTTTGTTTGTTTTCAATGCTAGAAATTCACAGAGATTTACTGTAGGATTAATCACTGTTCAGCATGACTTAGGCTAGCAGAATTTGACTGCTTGACTAGTGTGAGAACTCTTCATCAGAAACAAAACCACTAAAAATTCTAAGCAAAGCCTGAGAATAGAGCACATTATTTTTTTATTCTCCATGGCATCAAAATAATAATTAATAGTTAGTACCATTTTGGTGACTCTTTGTTTTAGAAGTCAGACTGTTAAAGCTACTTATTTTCAGAGTTCCAACCTTTTGTTTGTAGTTTATAGAAATACAACATTAGTGCTTTAGACTTCTCATCAGCTCTGTGCCAATGAATTTGACTATATGAATAGCTGAATTCTTCCTTCCAGCAAAGTATGTTCTTCACAGTAAGCATTTTTGTGTGCTCCTCTGCACCACTCCAGTTAACATAAGAAAATCAAGAAAAGGAATGATAGCCTGAAACATAGTTGGCAAAAGTTTTATACTTTCATACTGAAATGTGTTTCTTTTGCCAGTAAGTTTACTAAAATTCAATTTTTTTGGAAAATACAGTGCCTTAGGAAAGCTGTAGTACTTGCTAGGGAGATCATATTTATTAACCCGAAAATAATAATAGGAAAAGAGATGAAGCATGGTCTGTTGCTTTAGAAGTTATTCTTTGAATTGGCCAATTTTCAACTATGAGGAAGTCTAGAAGGACTCTATCCCATTTCTGCCTCCTAGATTTTTTTTTCCCAATACAGCACTGATAAAAGATTGCATGTGAGGCTTCTATTTTTCCAATAGACAATGGAAATATAAATTATCTCTGGGGTTTTTCCTAGTTCTAATGAGTTAAGCCTAGTCTGGAAAGAATATACACAGAATGGAGAGATGCAATTTGGACACATGTTTTGCTGTTAATACAGGATATTGTGAAATAGCAGATTCAGGCATTAGGAATGCAGCACTCTGAGGTGGTAGGTTGTGACTACTTGCAGCAATTTGCATAGCATTTTCTGCGGGTCTTTATCAGTTTACTTTTATTGCTATTTCACTTTCCGTGTGAAGAAGTGGAAGACCCCCTTCTGCCAAAGAAACCTTTGCAAATTACGCTGACCAAAGGAGGAGTTGCCCTTCCCGATCCCACTATTCCATACCCACCATGAAGATTTTTCAGTTTACACAGTTACTGGCTTTCCCTTCTTTGTGGTCTCATCAGTTTTGACTGTGGAAGAGATGTGCTTTATCTTACTCCAAAAGATCGGATACTTAGAAGAATTTGTCAAGTGCTTTAATATCCTGTGATGCCTTTTTAAAATACTGCTTTATTATTACTTTTAGGCAAAAAGGCAAATACTAAAAACACTTGGAAAAGACCAGATAACTAACTCATAGACATACGCGAAGGCTAGGTATGGTCAATCAGATATTCCTAGCTATGTCCCATTGATGGTTTGTGGCAGTCTAAAGAGAGACCTGGCTCTTCACATGTGACTGACTTTCTTCTCCTTGCATGTGAATCAAATGAAGCTTAGTCTATCCCATATACTGTCATACAGCTTTTTCACCTATAAGCCTTCCCAACATTTGGTGCAGCAATGCACACAAGTGCAACTGAGGTGCCATCACAGGGGCCATGACTGGAAGAGCTGCTGTTCTCTGGGCCAGAGGTTCTTGTTTTGCTTGGTGATCTTTCCTGCACCAACATGAATCAAGTAGATTGAGAACTAGCAGAAGTTGCTGCTTGGGGATTTGCCCACGGATTTGGGCATAGGCAGCTCTACAGGAGACACCGGGCAGGTGAAGGGTGTATGGCTGGAGCTCACTCTCCCATTGCTTGCTGCTCCTTCAGACTGCCCAGTGTGAGGCAATTCAGGAGAGCTCTGTAGCCAGCTTATCTGAGTTATAACATGGCTTTTACAGCCTCTGCTTCAAGGAGCCAAAGATGTTCAAAGTGGCTGATAGCTGCTCATCTTTATCATCCCTGCAGCTGAAATCAGGCACTTCCCACCTATTAATGTGTGGTCTGGAGTTTGAGAGCTCATCTGAAAATCGGTTTGTTCACCTCGTGAAGGTTAACATTTGGTAGGGTTTTTTTTGTTTGTTTGCTTGCTTACTTGGAGCATACATTTGACAAAGTACCAGGAGTTTGCAAACTGTTTTACCTGTTCCTTGGGCCAAGTTAACACACCTTTCTCAGTCCTTGCACAAAAAATGCTGCAGCTGGAGTTGCAGACTTTAATAAGCTGGTATCTGTTGTAGTTCCTCAGAAGAAAGGTCTCAAAGGGTGAGTACGGTTTTGTTCCTTCTTCCCCTCTCCCCATGTTAAATGCTATCTAATAAGGATTGCTTCTAGACCATATGTTATTATTTGTCTAGTATTTACTAAGCCATAAAAAGGGAGGTGCACAGTTTCACAATAGTTTTTGTTCCAAATTTCCTTTAAGTATTTCATGCATACAAGACATGCAGGTTCTGTTAACTAGATTGAAAGGATTAATGATGGGAGAGTATCTTTCCAAATTAAAATTGTCTACAGAATGCTTTTAAAGACATCTGGGGGGTTTTTTTGTACTCTTAGGCCACACAAACATATTTTTTACATTTTCATTTGCATTTCAGGCAAGAAAATATAAGAATATCTAGTTAATTTAGAGACATACTTTTCTGGATGTTCTTATGGTTTTTTCTTCCTATTTTTCTACTGTCTGCCTTTCTCTCGTTCCTCTCTTAGGAGAACAGTTTCTGTTTTCCTTCAGCACAGGAGCTATCTTTGTAAAGATCAGCATGAGCAATACTGTTGGGGAGCTCTATCCACCATTATTAGTCAAACCTTTACTACAGAAGGGTCTATCTTTTCAATTAAAAAAACATTTTTTATAGATTTCTAGACCATTAATTTATAAATAATTTAATCTGATACTGAATTATCTCTATGTCCTATAAGCAGCCCCATGCATTTAAACTTCAGACCTCTGAGTTCTGAAATTCAGCAGACGCTATCCTAACAATCATTACCTTTTAGTACCTAAAATTCCACTTAGAGAAATTTCTTAAAAGTTTTCAGTTTTCCAGACAGGGAGCTTTAAATGAAATTTATAAGAAAAAGTAACAGATATTGGGAAAGAATCTAAGCCATCACTAATAAAATCAACAAGTAGTCCCTCAGTTCACATTGCAGAGGGGTCTGTGGAATTGTCAATTTCTTGAATTACACCAGAGAATCAGAAGAGACATCTAGGTATTGCTGCTACTGGGTTCTTTTGTTATGCCCTACTTTCTTCTGTTAAAGCTCTGACAGAAAGATATATGACATAAAGTTATTTATTAATAGCTCTGAAATAATCAAATTATTATTTCTTTTTAGAATTCAGTGTTCCTTCAGAAAAATGAAATACAATCTTACTTCTTCCAGCATTGATGTACAACTTGCACCCTTGCCTTATTGGACACTATTGAAATTACTGGCCACTTATTCAGTTCCTGAGATAAACAGAACTGAAAGCTCAGTCAATGCATGTCAGGGCAGATATGATCATCCACTAGATTTTTTTTCCACTTGGCTTTCTTAAACTACCTAACCTTCAGTGAACTCCCTGCAACATCTGCTTTCACAGAATTCTCCTTAATCCACCTTCATTGTCAGACTGGGTTTTCTGTTCGATTTTTAGAAATAGAGAAATAATCCTACTTCTGGTAATTTCAGTAACTAGAGAAAAATGACTGAGGATGGGAACTGATTTAAGAGCATTAAAGGGATAATAGGGTAACACAGTCAATGTGAATGGAAGTCTTGAATATGTTCATGTCTTCATAAGAACTTAGTATTTCCTTTTGGGTTCATCAAATCAGAGTATTTCTTCAGTTTTGAATTACTTTAGCCCAGATCCTTCAGGTTAAAAAAACCAAAAAAAACAACAAAAGTTTCTCAGTCTCTCTTCTGCAGCAACCAAATAGATCCTATAGTATGAAATACTCGTCATACAACTATTATCTCTCACATAAACCATCTTTGCATCTCCTTTCTGAGTGGAATAGAATAAGAACTGTGTTTTCTAGCTAGTCAACCTGGGTATTATTCCTGGGAACAACGATGCCTGTCATCAGTTTATATTGTGAACAGCATGCTGTTGTGAATAGCACTGCTGAGTGTATCTCAGGGTCTTGATTTCTCTCCATCAGAATTGATACAAGTGGAAGCAAGAAGATAATCTCTTGAGGACACTGAAGGGAAAATATGCACCTCTGCAGTGCACATTTAGGTGCTGTAACCCACCATCACAGAGTTTTCCTTGCTAACAACTGCATCAAAGAATAGAAGGCCTTGATGTTTGTAAAAAGACAATATACATTTCACTGCCATTTGGAGAAAAAAGTTCCTATCCAAAAAAATTGGCAAATGAGGGATTAGGAACAGAGACCAAAAAAAAGTAAGTATTGCTTCATGGCCAAAATAGAAATTATTTTCTAGTTTCCAAGATAACAGCAAGACAGAGAGCAAACACCAGACAGGAGCAAAGCTACAACAGAATATCTGCAGAGTCTATGAACATATTTATTTTCACAAGACTAGGTACCAGTATGTCCCTCAGGAACCATGTTCACCCATGTTCAGACACATCTAAAAAGACCACTGCCAGTATGTTTTGCTTTATAAGTCCTGCAGGATCACCTGTTGGAAAGTGAATTATTCTCAGAAAATTCTTGCAAGAACAATACATTAGAGTCCATTCTTTCTTCACTTTGAACCTTTCAAATCTGTTTTTGAGGCTTAAAGACTCTTAAAGAGGGTAACTTGTAGGGATGCCTGTAGTAAAACACATTCTCTGAGCTTCTGTGGAGTCAGGATTCCTTTTGTGTGCATACCTGTAACTCGTGAGATGTGCTCTCAACAGTATCAGTAACCAGGCAAATGGATAATCTCAAGTACAAACCTACATTATGTGCTGGGTGCACTATTTATTGGCTGTTGGAGGCTGTGTTATGTAATTAGAAGAAACTGAGACAGTTTTTTCAAATATTTGTGTATACCTTTCTTTGTTTGAACAGATAACATTTTCTTTTGCAGTATTTAGGAGAGGGAAGGCACTGAAGAATGTGAGGTCATTGAATATTCACAAAAGAGCAGAAGAAGCTATGTACTGCTCATCTGGTTTTGTCTACTAAAGCTTAGTTAATTTTAAAGTTTCAAGATTTGATTTGGTAAATTTTCAGCAGTTCTGAGGACACTGTGTTCTAAAACATGCATATGTTCTAAAAGAACACTAAATCATGAAAGAGAAAACTCAAATGTACATACTCCTGTTACTGCACCTCCCTCTGATATGCAGAAAAGATAACTGTTGGCTCATAGTAATCACAGAATGGTTTGGGTTGGAAGGGACCTTAAAGATCATCTAGTTCCAACCCCCTGCCATGGGTAGGGATACGTTCCACTAGAGCAGGTTGCTCAGAACTCCATCCAGCCTGTCCTTGAAGACACTTGGGGATGTTAGGCTTGCTTTCTCCTAACTTTTGATACTTTGTCATTTAAGAGTGATGCTAGCACTGTAGCTAGAAAGGTTTTTGGTGAACAAAGATGTTCTTTGAACATCTTTGTTCACCGAAAGAAAAGATCCCAACTTGTGAAATGTTTAAGCATCTGAAGAGAAGACATGCAAAATACAAGTAAATGAGATTTTAGAAAGACACCTCTCTTTGTAGCACATAAGAATAGAGAATTGCACATTCCTTTCTGCATGGATGTGTTATATCCCTCCCCTCTTGTCCTTAGGAAAAAACCCTATACTCTATTGCAAATTATTATCCACTGGCGATGGGCCTGGCCTCTTACAAGTTGGAAACCATTTTATATGCTGTAGATTCTTTCCAGTTTTAAAGCCCTGTGTTGGCTTGTGAACAATGATGACATCAACTCCTGAAATCCAACTCCAGCTTTGTTCCCTGTTCCATACGGTTTATAAAGCCAGTAGCATTTGTTTTTGTTCCCAAATAGGATATATTTAAACTGACATATCTGATTAATGGGCTGAAGTTATGGTTTGTTTATTATTGGCTTTACATTGTATCCCTTAAGTGTGAGAAGATAATTTTAAGAAGAAAGTTTTGCAGTACATAATAAAACATATTGCAATAAAGACTTCTGAACAATATATAGTATTTGACTATCTATACATAAATCTGAAAATGAAATTAATATGTAAATATCCTTATCAATGAAAACTTAAAGTGTTGCTTTGCAATAGTGATGTTACAATAATTTTCCACAGCCTAAAGTTGGCTGGAGTCAATTAGCCCCTGGCAGCATAACAGTGATACCTGATTGTATCAAAACCAGGAATCACTTGGGACCGTGCAGAATCTCACTGTTTGTGTGTAATATTATATGTACTTAATATTTATCTATCTCACTTACATGAGATACCTGATATTATGAGATAATAAGACTGACTTATTCTCCTGGATTCCACTCTAATTGTAACTATTCAAGTGTAAGCCGCTGTATGCTGCAAAAAGGCATTTCTGAGCTCATAGTTATCTTGTAATTGTGTAGATGACAAGTATGTGTTTAAGTAAGGGGGGAAGGTAATAAAATCCAGTTAATCATAAAACAGCTTTTTATGTTTGATGTTGTAGTTCAAAGTTTTAGGTGTTCTAAGGGAAAATGCAGGAGACTGCTTTGCAAAACCTCCCTACTGTGCTAAGACAGTGATCCTTACAAGAGGTTAAGAGCAAACTTAATGTGGTGTATAAATGTAATACTTTTCTGTAGCAGTTTTCCCTGCAGTGTGATGGAAACTGTTCATGAGTTAATTATTGCAGAAACCATGTAAGGTAAAAAGGCACTGTGAGTTCTGTTGCATGTGGTGGGCCAAGGACAGGAAAAGTGGTTTTGTGACTGGAATGCTAACCAAAGCTTGTTAACTCTCAGACCACAGAAAGCTATGACTGGACCAAAGTTATTCACCCACTTCTCTGTCGTCAAAGAATTCTGATTAAGTTTTCTAATAATGCTTTAATATATTGAGAAATACTTGGTTAAGAGAGCACTCACCAAAGAAAGAGGTTGTCACTGCAGTTCTCCATTGATTTTTCTTACCCAGGTTACCCTCAATGAGTATTCTCTAAATTGTTTCTGCTCCACTATTTATTTTCTTAACAGAAATTAGGAGCTTTGAAGCATATAAATGAAGTAGGTTTTACTTTTTGTAAAAGCTGAGCAGAAAAGCAGGCTGCTGGATGCAGTCCCAGGCATCCTGACATAGGCAGGTACTCACTCAATTGCATGAACCCTTTCCTAAAGTTGTCTAGGGCAGTAGTTAAAAATGGTGGTTCTTGGCTGAGACCTGCAGTTGCCATCATTTGAAGTTGTGGGCTTTAAGTTATTAGAAAACCTGTACATTGAAGTTGTTTTGTCTTCTGGAGGTACACAGCAGAAGGGTGGAACAAAATGTGTGTACACGTTTTTGTTTATACTGTCTTCTGAGTAAACACAATATAATTCTTTTTTTCTTTTGGGGTGGGGGAGCAATTCCTGTCACCTTTTCATTCTGAATAGGAAGTAATCCAAATTTTTATCACTTCGAGTAGTTTTTATAAGGTTTAAATGGATGAGCAGATCACAGACTGAAAAACTAGGTAAATTTAATCAATATTGAAGGCCAAAATGCAATCCTAAAACAAGAACTTCTAAACGAAACATTACAATTAAATCTGAGCAATGAAAGATGACAAGTCTGTGCATTTTTCTGCATTTCAGAGATGTTGTTCTCAATAGACCATCAGTTGTCATTGCATACACCATACTGTGCTTTTCAGTGATGGTTGTTGTATGAATAACCAGGTCAGCCAGTTGTTTAAATAAAGTTGGGAGAAAAATATCACAGAAAAATGAGAGAGAGCAACAGCTATGCTCTTTAAACATCACATTTTCTCTATTATTCTTACTTTTCAAAATACTGGAAACAGCTCATGAAATCTTTTGCTTCTTAGATCATCGTTTCTTTATTCCTTTATAAAGATTTATAATATTTTTTTTTGTTGTTTATCTTCAGCAATTTATTGTGATTCCAAGAAGAGGTGATAACAATAGGAGGAAGGGAGTGAATAATATTGGAAATAAAGATACTGCATTTGTCTAATTGTCCCAATTTCTAACAGTGGAACAAATTCAGAAAAATGGTAAACAATATACTTGACACTTACTTAGTAAAGTTTAGTCTCTGAATCCATACTTAAATTATTGGATGTGTCAGATATTACATGTCAGTGGCTGAAAACCGCCAATTGAACCAATAACTGAAAATTGGTCTGTTTCATGCTAATCTTACCAGAATTAGTAGGAGGCACAGGGAGGTACCTCTTTGTAAACTCATAAGCCTCATTAGGCAACCACATTTGAGATCTTCAGTCAATGTTTTTTTCAGTTTCCGTGTCTGTACAATGGAGGCTTTTCACCTACAGAATTTTGCATCACAAAGGAGTGATTCAAGTTCAGGTTCATGGATTCGAATCAGGTTCAGATTACCTTAGAGAAATTAGGACCAATCATCATATTTTCTTCAGCCTGCACCAACCAGTCTGGGTTTGCATGTTGCACTGACAGAATTTAAGTGATACTTAAATTCTGTAGTGGGGAAGAGACAGATCATAAACACAGGAATAATTTCTTTTATGTGTTGTCTTGTTTACTTTTATGTGAAATGTGGAAAGAGGAGAGTCTGATAAGCGCCCACCCCTGTAGGTGCTAGAGCCCAAGAAAAACCAAACAATCTGTTCATGCCTAACGTCTTTAATGAAAATAGTCTCATGGACTTCTTATATGATTATTCCTAATTACGTGCTTAATTATATACTTTATGCATAAAGCCAAGACTGAAATATACAATACCCTGCAGGTTCTTTCTTAAAATCCCCTAGACTTAAAAGTCATCTAAGGTGAACAAGAAGTTATATTTTCCTTTGTTATTGCATGTGGAGTACAGATACAATACTGCCTTTATGTAGAGACAATGCAAAAATAAGGTGCTTCAACACAGCATCTCCACATGGGTGGAGAGACAAGAAAAGGGGGTAGGCTATGTGACCCTGGAGAAATTCTGAACCTCTTAAATGCCAGACTATTTTTTACTTTAAAGGTGTAAATAATTTGTATCTCTTTAAAAGTATAATTTGGACTGTGATCTGAATTCCCTTGAAAAATTTTTTGGTCTAGTTCTGGGTGTTTGCTTTTAACATTTACTATATATATGAAGTTATATAAGATAAAGGATAAGATAGATTAAACACACGGTTTTAGCTATTTTTTTTACAAGAACTGTGAGGAAGATGAAATCAACAATGTAGAGAAGACCCTTCTTTGTTGTTGTTGTTTGGAAATCAAACCCAAAATAGTTTGCCTGGTTAACATACGTCATTTTTAGCTGTAATGTTCAATGAGTTTGAGCCAAAGAGCATATGCAGTTTGAAGGATATGTAGATGAAGAGTGTGCTGGAAAATGTAAATCTTGAAACATAAGAAGTCCTAATGTTTTGTGCAGACCTCTTCCTTTGCTATCTTTTTGAGTGCATTCCTGGTTTGAATTTCGCTGGTCTTTTTGTTTCCATTCTTCCTTTAGAACATTTGTCACTGGCCATCACCACGTGTGTCATCCCCCACCCCCACAGTTGTTTAAGTGCTGTCTGTAGATCGCCTGCAGTTGATCCTGTACATGGTGTTTTCATGTGATAAAAGACTTCACCCTTTCCCTTCTTCAGCAGATACTGGTATGCTTAGCATTTCTGTTGGAAGAACCTCTTTGGCCTGATCCCAGCTGAGTTACTATCCTGACGTTTTCCCATCCCAGAATTGTTGAGAAATACCATTTTCTCGCATCCTTCCCACAAAACCATTGCGCACAGGATATAGGCAGTTGATCCTCATTTCCTTCCTTCAGTTTCAAGCTGTTTAAGAGGACTTATGAGTCAGCATCTCATTTAGTTGTATATTATCATCTACATACTCATCTCAAGCCCTTTGTGTTCTCATTATCATTTCCCTACAGCTTCAGCTGATTGCATGTCTCTGCAGGATTTCACCCAGTGACTGTAAACCTAAGGAACGTTAATTGTCATCCTAGTGTCCTGGGGTCCTGGCACAACCCCCCTTTGCTTCATTCTGTACTCCTGCATTTCTCTGATTTTAGCTGCTTTTTTTCTGAACAACAGTGTCATCTTCCTGGGTGACCCATGATAAATGTAATGCATTTAATGTATTCTGCTTTTGTAAGGACTTCCCTTTTGAAATCCACCAGAAGCATAAATCAAGGGCATATTACACAGACTGAAAAAAAGGGGAAAACTTAATATGCTCCTCTTTTGCAGCACTGCCAGTGAAAAGGCACTTTGGCTTGTATGTCACTGCCGGCCAGAACAGCAGTGCTGCATTCCTGCGGAGGGAGCACATTGTGCTCCTAACACCCTTCTGTGACATTATTTCAGACTGACTCAGGGGGACAGATGTCTCCTACTAAATCATCAACACAAATGTCCCAAGCATCTGCGTCTTCCTCTGGATACTCAGAATTTCAGTGTTCAACAGGCCTGATCCTGCTTAAAATGGTGAATACATTCCTTTGATCTGCTTAGCAAGCAGATCCCACAAGGCAGATTTGCAGTTCATTCACCCTTGTTTTGAGGGCCCTGGAATAATGACTAATACAGTCAGTCAGCCCCAAGGTATTAATCTTTGTCCTCCCTAAGCTGCTGTGTACTCCTTTGGGCACTACCTTGCAAGTGGTATTCACCAGACTTATTCTTATGTCTTTGTTTGACAACATTCAGCACATTCCTGGCAACTTTGCTTTCCTCCTATGACTCTTAGCTTTCTACACCTTTTTCCAGGGCCACCACTTGCTCATTTAGGTTTAAAGTTCAAAAGCAACATGTTTTGCAGCTGTTTCCTTTGTCTCTGGTACTTTTCTCATTACAATGATGTCTGGCTCCCAACATTTTCTCAAATGTAATGCCCCTTCCTCCTCATACCTGCCAGTAGTGACACACTGCAACCGTTCCTTAGCTGTGTGTTGTGTCCCAGCCCCAGCTTCCATTCTCCTTGGCCTCTAGTATTTTCCACCTTTTTCCAGAAGAAACTACTTATGCTCTTTTGTTGACTTTTTTATGTATTACTTTTATATATCCACCTGCCTGTATTAATGTTTCTTTGCGTGTCAGTCCAACATATACAAGCGTTGGTGCCTCTTGTATTCTATTTGCTTCCACAACTCATAAGAATATAACACTGGTTTCAACAGGAGCCTCTGTGCTCTGAAGGTATTTGGTAACAGAAAGTGGAAATCTCTGTCATTTTTCCATCTCACCGTGATGTGACAGGCCCACCTTTCACAGGTTTTCCTTGTGCTGTTTGAGCTGGTCAACTAATGTTCATTCAAGCCAGCTAAGGATATGCACTCATAGATGAGAATGAAATCACAGGCTCTGTACAACTCCATTTAGGAGAAGGCATGGGATCCTATCTGCTGGCCAGCAGAGGTTGCTCAGAGCACGTTATTTGAGTGTTCTGCACTCTACAATTCTTTATTTCTTAGTAAGTCGGGTCCAGGGGTTTTTAATCTTCTGTGGGATTTGCTCCAACATCCTGTTTCTCCCCTCATGCTGGGTATTTGTTTGGATGCCTCATCTCTCTGGAACAATGACAGAGTTGGTGAGAGAAGCAGAAGACAGGGGATTGTCCCAGGAACCTGTCACTGGGCTGGGAGAGATCACAGCCCTTACTGCATTTGGAAATTGCAAAGATCTCCTTGGATTCATTTCCCATCCTTGTGGACTATATATATCCATATGCATGCCAACAGATGGAAGAAAAATCATACTCCTCTACAATCTTGAAGTAAAGGAAAAAATAGATTATTATTGTTTTCCATCTTCAAATACTCCTGAGGTTAGTGAGTGCTGATGAAGGCATCAGTGTGGTGTTGAGTTTGGATAGAAATGCAGACAGTTAAGAAATATTTTGGAAAGTTCCAAAGGAAGCCATGCTTCAGGTTTGGGTTCAGACCCAAAAGTCTTCAAATTTCATTCATAATAAGGTCTTTACGTGGGCTGCAGTAATGGTCTTAATTATATTTCTCCCATACTGGCATGTCTGGATTTTCTTTAGGAGATCTGAAGATTGCCACATAACACTGTGGATGCCTTGTTTGTGTCCTTGTGCTACCTCATGCAGGAGCTGAAGAAGCCTCCTGCTGCACTGCTGTTGTGGTTCTGGATTTGTGTGGGCTTCATTTTTTTTCCTGCAAGACTGTTTATTCAGAGAACTCTAGCTCTGAATCTGGCAGCATATTCGTATGATTTCAAATCAATTCCTGCAGGAGGAGGGAGAGACTTCTGGCTCAAAGGTGGACTAATTTTATGTATTTTAACTGCAAATCTTCATTTATCTACTTGCTTTAAAATAAATACCATGTTGTGATGAGAGGGGGAGAGAGTTAGGGATACAGGCAACATTTTCTCTGGATTGAGGGTGGGAAGTGTTGCAGGTTTCTTCAAGCATCCTCATTTCCTTACCCACCCTTAAGTCAGAATTAATGTTTCACTTCCTTTGGGACTAGGAAAGTGGAGAGAAAAGTGAGGCAGTTGTAATTCTCCATGAGGTGACAAGGTTTGAGGAAAACTAAGTAGCTCAAGTTGCTCCTATGCAATGGCTTTAGGCAGGGTGACTGTTGCACGCTTTTAATGCTGCTGTTGGGCACAGTAATGTCCCTCCTGAAGTGTGGTCTTCACGTGTAATGATGCCTGAATGTCAAGCAAACATGCAGCATGATTTTTTTCCCTTGGAAGTCTTGTTTAACATTGAGAAGGGACTTGGTAATTACAAAATTATTTTCTTCTTTTTTCTTTTCTTTTCTTTATTAAACAGACTAGTTTAATAAAAACCAAGGCGGATTTCTCAGGTTTGCATATGTGGGGTGGTAACATTATAAAAACATGAAAAACCCCAGTACAGTTTCAGTATTACCGAGACATTAGCAACAGACTGTTTTGTCTTTGTGGTTTGGAACTGAAATTTTTCCAGTTGTTGCCGGAAGGCTACATTTAATTTCTACTGTGTTTGCATAAATAGCTTATTTGTAAAAATCACATTTTACTTGAACAATTCTAAATGATGCCGTTATCATAGGGAGAAAAATGATCTATTGTTCTCTTTATAATAAAATGGTACTGCCCTTCCAAAGTATCCAATGACAAAAGCATGAAAAATCATAGCATACTTGTAAGTTGCTTATCTCCTCCCCAGAATCAGCTCTCACATGCTCATATCCTCTGGGTTTGTAAAATTCAAAAGATTTTTTGAATTACTCTCTTAATTGTGCTGTTTGCATTATAATTACTCGCTAAATAAGATTCTTTAACAATGACGTCCTTGTTGTCAAAGCAGTTGCATTTCTTTGCCTGGTATGAATAGCTGCATGTTCTGAACTGGGAAGCAGCAGTTGTTATGGGATCCTGACGCTGTTGAAGGAGGAATTGATTGCTTAGAGAAGAATTTTTAGAGCACTCTACAGAAATCTCTCTTACCTCCACCCACAGGCAAATGAAGATTAAGGAAAATACAGGAGCTCCACCTCTGTGAACTCAAACAGCAGTAGGCAATTTCCCCTCCAATTAGCATCTCGTTCATGTGTTGGAGGGAAAAAATGGTTGGGTTTTTTTGGCCTTTAAACCCCTTTTCGCAAATTCTCACATTCTATGGCGTTTAAGATCAGAGGTAGAATAGTAAAGAGAGATGTGATTGGAGAAGACTTTTTAATCATACCATAGTTTCTCTTATTCTTTTTAAAGTTGTGGTTAATCATGAGTTACACAGTATTTCTAAGTTCTGCTTGAAGGATTCCATGTCTCTGTAGTAAGTGTGAAACAAACACAAAAGTATAATGACTGCTGCTAACTCCAGCCAAGAGTTGTATCATTTCTCAGGAAGAATGTTTTGTTATTTGTCAGTTACGGTTTTTATATATATATGAATCTCTATGGCTCAGCTTTCAGCCATTAACTCTTATATTAAAACATTCTTTGTTTCTTTGACATACAACCATGTGTAGCACATCTGAACTGAGTCCAGCAAGAGTTCTAAGAATATTGCATATTAAGTATTGATAGACCATTTTGTTCTTTGCTACGTGTGTTTCCTTCATTATTTTTCAGTGCTTCTCTTCTCTTCTTTCAGTATACTTTCAGTATGTACAAGTTATTCTTTTTTAATTTATATTGTTCTCCTTTTTCTTTTCCTGTTAACAATTATCTCTCCCCCTCCCCTTCTTTCCTCTCTTTGATCCACAGGTTTTGCAGTGCATGTTGGTCTCCCTTCATTCAGAACTTGACATTCAAAGGTACATGATGAAAATTGAATCCTCTCAGAGAGTTAGTACTGTACTTTCTTTTTTCTGCACTCTGCTGTGAATTGATTTTGTGACCCTTTAATTGTGTGTCTTGTTTCACAACTAAAGTTCTCAAATAAATATGAATCTGCATGCTTTGCGTCTCTGTATTTCACAGCAATGAAGAATTACGCATACAGATTAACTGCATATGGAAGTGTGATGCATGTGCATCCTTTGACAATTTTTTTAATTCTGACTGTTCCTTTAATGGCATGATAGACATGAAGCTCTTGTATTAGATGCTCTGAAATCCACCAAAATTCAATAGGAGATCCTAGATAAGTAAGTGATTCCTAAACACTGTCCCAAATCTAGTCTTATATTTCTATTTATACATACATGTATAAATATATATAATAAGGCTTAGGTGGTAAAAGTCTTGCTGCAAATTGAAGGAGAGCTCTGTGGGCAGAGCAGTATTTTTGTATTGAACATGCAAAAAAAATCTTAGTTCTGCAACTTGCGGCATTATACACACACTGTGCACCTCTGAAGTCACCTGTGTCTCACCTTTCATCCCGTTGAGCTTCTCTTCCATTTTAGATGGCTTGTAACGCCATACAGGATGGATGTCTACAACAGCTACCTTTTTTTCCCCCAGGGAGGCAGTGAATGTGTCGTGCCTTGTAGATCCACACGTAAAAGGTGCCTCTGCATGGTTTCTACCGCAGCCAACAGCGCAATGATAAAAGCACCAAGATAACGCGTGCTGGGAGCAAGGAGGGATGCCTCGGAGCAGGCAGAGTGGCAGCGGCTCATTTGCACCTCATTTGTGTTTCCACTCTCGGGATTTAAGCAGGCCAATAAACATGCCGACCACAGGGAAGGGTGGGAGAGGCAGAGGTGTGGAGAGCTGTAAGGCGTCTTCCTCCCTCACCAAGGAGATGGCCTCGAGGGAGGGAAAAAGAAGCAGAAGAGCAAGGTGACAAGTTGGGAGAGAGGAGCAGCAGAAGCTTCCATAACTTCTCTCCTATAGCAGCCCCCTAACTCTCCCAGGTGCCAGAGCAACAAGCTCTAGTAAGTGCTTCATCACATGTTTACTTCTACGAGTAGAGGCTAAAAATAAGTCCCCGGCGTGGGTGTGCTGCCGCCGGAGGCAGCGCTGCCTCTCCCGGGCGATTGTTCTTGCTGGGGGCGGGCAGCTGCACCCTGCCCGCAGACCTCGCTCCCACTCACCGGCCCTCATGTCGATTGGTCTTTTTTTCGGGTATTTTTTAAATAGCATGTTAATTCAGAGCGCCTTCTTAGCTTGTAGAAACACAGAAAAACAGGTTTTTCCAGGATCGCTGCATTGTGTTCCTTTGCTTTGGGAAACTTGACACCACAGAAACAGGCCCTCCTCCTGTTTTCCTTAGGGACATATGTGGGAGAACAGGGGTGGGTAAATAATCTTCTTGAATCAGAACTCACTATCCTCTAGGTACATTTAGGCATCTGGTATATATTCTCCCCCCCCCCACCCCTCGCCTCTTAGTTTTTGCATGTGGTTTTAAGCATGTAAAGATCTTTCCCCTTTAATCAGCATAATGACAGTTTTTGTTTAAATCATCCCTTTTAATCTTCACAGTTCTCATGGCGATTTTGGGGATTGTGTAGGTAGGAGTTACCTCACCCGCTGCTGATGAAATGCAGCCATCTCCTGGATGGAACAAAGGGTCGTGCTGGGTTGTGAATACTTCACAGTAGAGTTTTTCAGGAGGGAAAAGAAAAATAGCTTCCAACTGAAATTGCCATAAGGTTTTAATTAAGACAAATGCTGATATCCAGGCTGGAATTTATGGATAACTTATTTAAACAAAGTAATAATAAACTGAAGCTGTGATGCAAGAATATGACAGAGACGGTGAAAGACGAAATTTTGCTCTGAGCAAAATTGATGGACCCATAGAAGCCTTTGTGGGGAAAAATACTGAGGTGATCAGGGACTTTCTAAATTTGACTCTCACGTATGAATAAAGTCTTCACATGGAAAAGGATGAGAATAAAGCAGAGAGATAAATGATTTTATTTTAAAGATTTCTTTCATTAAGTATGACTTTTACTTTTTATTAGTGGGTGACTAATAGTTTTCTCTATTGTTTTACTTCAATTTTTACCCTAAAATTTCAGGCAGGCATTTGTAGAAAGAGAAAACCTTGGATTTGGACAGAAACATACTGTGAAATATTTTTACACTTTAATGTGGATGGCTTGGGGTTTTCTGATAATACACGTATTTCAAAGAGATGCCACAGCATGTTGCATATTTCAGTCTGGACTTGTCTGGACCAATTAAGCTGCTCTTAGACGGGCTGTTGAGTTCCTTAGGGCAGAATTTTCAAATGCAAGTTCCTGCAATTAAACATCTGAATAAGAGGTCTGGCAGCATAAGGGCTGAGCACCTACAGCTTTATTGCTCCTAATGAATATCTTTACTATAAACAAACAGATTTCCTGAAAAACAGGTTTCCATTTATCTAGGTGCTTACAGTTAAAAAAGAAAAGTTTGAAAATGTTGCTTTATGTTAGTCATTTATAACAGAGTTTCATGAACTAACTCTGGGGATCAACCAGCTGAAGAGCCAGCCATGGTCTTGCCAAGGGGGAGCAGCCTGTGGATGTCCTGCTTGGTGATTCACAGCACTCAGGATTAAAATAAATGGGTTTTGGCAGCTTGCCACAGCAGGGAGCATGCAGCTGGCCACCAACAGGAGCTAGCAAGGCTCGTGAGAAAATGTGCAGATTTTTAGGACGATTTGAATATCATTACTACCTAAAAATATGGCAGATAAGCTCTGTCACATCATTAGACGTGGTTTTTTTCCTCTAGGTGGAAGAAATTGGGGTCAGCATCGGTGAATACAGAGTGGTGATAAAGATCCTGTCAAAAGCAGAGAGGAGTTTTGCCTTCAAATAAATTCACTAAATTGAGTAAAATGGCTACTTGTTGGAGCATCCTGACCCTGTCACAGTGACGGGTAGCGCGTGGCTGTGACTGAGCATTGCTGACGCTCATGACTGAGTTATCTTTCCCTCCTTCTCATTCACCATGGGAGGGAGGAGGAATGCTTTCTTTTACCTTACTTGTAGAAGTTCTTCTGGGTCTGTTTCCTCCCTTTCTCAGAGCATAAGATCTGCACTGGGGCAGTACCTCAGGTTCACGGTACACTGAATTCATTGCTTTGCTCAATGACCGCACGGCAGGTGGCCGGCGGGGGGGGCTCTGTGACTTGTGCTCTGCTGGCTGGCATCCCTCCGGTGTGAGTATGGCGAGCTCAGCTTCCCTCAGGACCGCCGGCGGCAGGAGAAGGCCGGTAGTGCTGCCGACAAGGGCGAGCTCGGGCAGCATCCAGCGCAGAACATGCCTCCAAGCCAAGGAGGCTCCAGGCAAGTGGGGTACCTTGGTTCAGTGCTAGGGGTGGTGGGCAACCATGGCTTAGGCATAGTCTTTCTCCTTATCAAAGAGGAAAGAATTCTTGCCATTCATACCATAGAAATCAATATTGCCACCAAACGGAGGTGCTTGTGAGAAAGAACTGGCTTTGTAACTTGTCCTTGATTCAACAGAAAGTAGGGAAAAGTTTGAGTATGAAATAGAGAAATGAAAGCAGACACAGAGACATGCTAGTCCATGAGTAGGCACCAGGGAGGAGTATAACCAACACCTACAGGATCTGCGTGTGGGCAAGTGGGAAGTTGCCGTCTCTCTCTCTTCAGCTCTAGAGAACACAGATGCTGGCATGTGCCTGCTCCTGGCGTGGTACCATTTCCAGCTGATGGCATCTGAAAGAAAGATGCCATAGATTTTTACATCTTGTAATGGTGAAAAAGCACACCTAGAGTAGTTAGCTTGTCATGAGAGATGGTTTAATGTTGCATTCAGCTGCTGAGTCATCTCCCCACCCTCAACTCCCCCAGTGAGACACAGTATCCAAACACATCAATTGCACAGATGTACTATGAACTTGAGTTTATACAGACACGTATAAGCATTTAACTTGTCTGAGAAAGTGCTGTGGAAAAATATGGAAAATGCTTAAGAACAAGATAATATGGGTAGTATTCGCTCTCTCTTCAACAGTAATGTGTCACTAATAGCATGTCCAGACAAGTAAAATCCCGTTGCTGCGTTAATGTGGAAACCCAAAGACTCTGTATCTGTGGAAAAAGCAGATCCATCCTTCAGACAGTGATAATTTAGATCTGACACAAATGTGATGAACTATTATTGTTGCAGTAGTAATAATTCATGTGCTGTGGCAATACTTTGGAGTTAATAAACTCATCATACATTAAACACAGCCTGTTTATATGCCTATTTGCAGTCTGTCACATATCCTGTATCCATCTTTGGCACAAGTCACAGGACAAATAGTTTACTTGAAGGTCAAGAAGAGTAGGCTTCCATTTTTCTACTAATTTTTCCTCTCTCTTTGAAATGTCAAGAAGACTCTTAAATGTGGGGGGAGGAGGGGTTGCCTATGCTTTGTTCTTTAGAGTACATGATTGGAAAAATATATTTTACTAGCTCTGTATTATTTTTTGATATCTTTGTTTACCATTTGTACACTGCCAGGAGTGCTAGCAACTTCCAAGATATGTAGGATTCTTCTCCTGAATAGATAAGTTTCTGTTTAGATAAGGGCTAAGGAAGTTCCTGGAGACAAGAAACAAGAAGTGTGAATTGATCAAGAGATGAAATTAAATCTTCAGGTTATATGATTTTTTTTCTTAGTTCTGTTTTGTCTGTGGAAATGTGTGAATCAAATTTGCAGGAGAAAGGAAAAGAGGGAAAAAAGATTTCTGTTATATAGATTAGTATGAAAAATAACTGGAAACAAGCATAAAAGAACACTATGAAGAGCAGAAATATAAAACCGGCTAGAACAAAAGCGTGAGAGAATTAGTGTGGACAAATGTGAGCAGAGGGCCAGAGGCAGAGACATACAGAGAACTTGATGAAAATCTCTGGTGCTCCATGACTGCCCATTAGATTGGTATCTCTGCAGTATTTCACTTTTCCTTATTCAGGTACTTTCAGACTTCATTCCTAATTATTTGCTATTTTACTGCGTTTAAAGAACCTTACACTTTTTTTCTTTATTTTTTCTGAGTCAGTGAAAGGACTAAAGCAGATGTATTGAAAATGCATTCTTTTAACAAGCTGTAGCAGACAGATACCAGTCATGAGGCATAATTAACTACAGTTTTAATTCTTCATCAAATCCCAAGAGTAATTGAAAGATACTGGATCTTATGTAATTGCTAGCCCCATGTGCTATATTTAAATATATACCCTGAAAAAGTTACAAGGACCTATATCCTTGTAAATAAAATAGTATATCCCAAGTAAAAGAGACATCTCAATGCACTGTGTAATTACATGTAAGTTTGCACCAGAATTGTCTGTCCTTATTTTGGCCTTTCCTTTCTGATGATCTTCTAACCCAGAACTAGCACAGACAACATCTTTTGTCAGAGAAGTCCTTAAGGAGGGTCAGCTCTACTCAGCTGGCTGAAAGATGAACCCTATTGCACAAAGAAATACATGGGGGTGCCTCCCAACATGCAGCTTGGGGGGAAGACCATGGCTGACTGAGGAAATGTAACCTACCTGGTCTTGGCAGAGGGGGCAGAGAGACCTGCTGCCTAGTTCTGAACCTCCTTCTGTTCTCTGGCATTTTTCACCAAAGTGGCTTGGAAAGTGCCGATGTTCCTTTGGGTTAGTCTGCCTCTGTGGAATATCTATTTACATTACATTACATTTAAATTTTGGATAATGCTGTTCCTTAGTGAGCACATCTTGAGTTTTCTTCTCTGTTAGGCATTATGGGTTTTGTTGCTACAGTACCATTCTGACTCACATAGCAGCAGTCTAGACTATGACTCTAATGCCTATAATAACAGTATATGCCTACTATTGGGTCCTGAAACATGGACTATTGGGGTCAACATTTATTTTGTGAATGCTTGTACTGTGTGCTAGTTCCTGAAAAGTCCTTACAATGACACTTGCTGGGGTCTTATTTTAAGCATTTTAATATTAGTGAACATTCAGTGCAAAAAAAAATGTGGCATTACTTGTTAAGTATTTATTTGCCATTTGTCTTATTTATCTTATTTGATATTAGAATCAACATCCTGAATAATTATTACAAGGGTCAGATAATGCTGAAAGTTTCTGCACTGCTTTCTTCAACAATCTTTTCAAGTCCTTGTAGTTATAGCTACATAAATGCTGCTGGTTCCCTCCCCACTGCATGGGTTGGTTTTCCTAAGAAGTGATACCTAGCAATCCACTTGATTATTAAGTAGCCTCAAGCCTAGTGCTCACTGCCAATGATAAAAATGCTCTGCTATCAAATATGCACTCATATCTCTCAGTTACTTGAATAACCACTGTTGTTGCTGAGTTTGAGAATTTTGTTAGCATCTATTTAAAATTCAGAATCCTGAAATGTAATGTTTATAGGAGCTGAGCATGACAAATAGCTTGAGGCCTTTCATAAACCCTATGTGTATATTTGGGGGATCTCACTTATAGCTTGTGTTGGCTTTATGTTTGTGCCACTCCACTTACTAGAGTGGAACTCCTATGGATTTGAACTGGTGGATTAAGAGGAAGACTGGGCTTTGTGTCTGAGCAGAATCCATGATGTGCCTCTGGCTTGCTTCAGAAAGTGCAGTATTGATCGTGAAGAATGAGGGCTGCCAAAAAGGGGTCTTTTTTAGTGTGGTGGGTTGATCCTGGCTGAACACCAGCTGCCCATCAAGCCACTCTCTCCTCCCTCCTCTGCTGCAGTGCAGGAGAGAAAACAAGATGGAAAAGTGTCATGGGTTCAAATAAATGCAGTTTAATAAAGAAAAAGCAAAGGCCACATGTGGAAGCAAAAGTAAACAAAGTATTCTCTATTCACCATCGGCTGGTGATGTCCAGCCACTTCCCAGGAAGTAAGGTTTTAGGCTCCAGCACGCATAGCAGTTGCTCCATAGGACAAATGCAGTAACAAATGGTCCCTTTCCTCCTCCTTTTTCTTAACTTTTATTGCTGGGTAGTCATCAAATGATATGGAATATTCCTCTGGGTCAGCCCTTCTGATTATGTCCTTTACCAAGATCTTGCCCACCCACAGCCTCCTGTGTGAGTGGGGGGCATATTGGAGAGAGCCTTTATGCTGTGCGTGCCCTGCTCAACAGTAGCAGAAATACTGGTGTGTTAGCAACACCTTTCTAGCCACCAGTACAAAGTACAGCACTGTGAGGGTTGCTATGGAGAAATTTATCTCAGCTAGACCCAATAGATTTAGCTACAGTAATGATGTCATGTCATCTGTGGGGATCTGGGATGCCATATCTTAGGTCCTACAGCATTTCCCCAGGGACAGCCAGCCAAAGAAACAGAGCATGTTGGCTCCATCTGTACATTGACAGAACATGCTGGGCAACTGCTCAGCTAAATCTGTGTCTGTTGATTTTGGTAATGAGGTGTCCCCTTACTTCTCAAATATACATCTGTTCATATGTGTCAATGAACAATACACATGCAACTGCATGTCTGAAATGACACTTGGGGATTATTATATTATAAATTAAAGAGAAAAAAATAAGCAAAAGCAAAGCAAAATAAGCTTGACCCGTATTTTCACATTATCAGTATATATTTTCTTAAAGAAACAAAAGCAATCTCCTTTCTAAGAAACTCCGAAACTAAGGACTTTTTTCAGGTTGATTTTGTTGCCTTTTTTTTTTCTTGTTTTATTTTTAGTCATGGTTTTCTAGAAAGGGAGAATTATATGCCTTCTAGCTCCCCATTAATGGATATGTACAGATAAGTTTTTAATCGGTACAAGGAACTATAGAACTGTAATGTCTTGGCTTGGTAGTACTTCCGTAATATTGCCCATGTAAACAAAATACTTTAGCAGTGGTGGTTCACAAGCCGTTTTGGAAAGTTGAATGAAGAAGTACTGACTTACCAGATTCTTTTCTGCATTTGCAGGTCACTTGTCACCTCTAACTTTTCTGGCAGAGTCCCTGTATTTACAACCTGCAGGCTAGTGGTGACCATGTCAGAGGCACTTCAAAGCATATTTTAGAACAAATGTTGTTAGCTTTAAGTTCTGCATAAAATTCTATGCTCTTGAACAATTTCATTGCAGGACATTGGATAGTACCTACTATTTTAATATTAGCATTTTAAAAGTGAGGAGTTCTGGAGGATTTACTTTCTTGTGAGGTATATCTAATTATTGTAGTTTGAGAGCAACTGCACAGCTTGGCAACAACAGCCCTCTATAGCCCGCTAATGAAAATGTAGTAAAAATTGAAGTTCTTCATACATTCAAAGTCACATAAGGAATATTATGTGATGCATGCTTTTGCTGAAATGAGCTCTCTTCATTTCACTTGAGAAACCACTGAAAGAAACAGATGTCAGCAAGATTTGTTAGCTTAGCTATCCAGAAAGAAGCACAATCTTTTTTGGATCTTGACAGCATCTTCAAACCTAGAGTTGAAGTTGATTTTGATACAGGGGATTTTTAACGTAATAGCATCTGACCTTAAATGATAGGGGAGAGAAAAACATGTAAGTTTAATGACATCTTGTGCCTGGTGCTGATTATAGATGTCTGTAAAGTTCATATTTACATGCTGGATTTGGAATCGAGTAAGCTTGCTTTGCTTTGAATTTCTGCTTTGTATGTTCCCATTTGTTGTGATATGGTTTGATGGAGAAAGACCAGGAAATTATTCTTCCGAAGTAATAGTACATGTGGTTGTGAGGGAGTTTCACTACACATTATTGAGAATGCTTCTTAAAGCAACCCCTTTTTGTAGAAACGGCTTATAGTGTCACGTACAGTTGGAAAAAATGTTCAGGACATTTTATTTCCTGTTGAGTGTGTTTTTATTAGGCAGATCCTATGGTGAAGAGTTGGTAGAAGTGCATAAATGAAACCATATCTCTCCCCTGCTGGAAGAGTTGCGTTTTTTCCCAGCAACTGTATTTAGCAATTTACTAGTATGATTTCCCAGTAAAAGCCATAGTTAATTTGGTCAGTTAATGAATACAGTTCAGATTTATGCTGGTGTAACAAAAACGAAAGTAATTATGATTTCAGCTAGAAATGTCGGATGGCTATCTTGGTTTTGCTGCATGACCTGGACCTTGCATAGATGGCACAGCAGAAGATACTGAAATTGATAGCTTTACAACTCCATTACAGTATTGCTTTTCAGACAATTTTTCTTAGCAGACTTGTTAACATTAGAGAGAGAGTGCGTGTGTGTGTGTGTGTGAACAAAGAGAATGGCATTACTGTACATCTCCTCAGCACATGTCTTATCCTCAGGGCCTTGTTAGCAACAAAATTTGCAGTGTGGATATACAACCATAAAAACTGGAGCAGAATATCCAAGGACACTCTTTTCCTAAATAATCTACACAGAAGTGACCTTCAGCATACCAGTATTTGAAGAAGTCTGGATTCCTTCCTTCTTCTCTTTGATTTTTTTTTCCTCCCACACTCTGGTTTCAGTAGACTAATAAGGAAATACTCTGTGTTGCAGACAAGAAGCCCAAAGCCGTCCCAGAGCCCACAGCCCAATTTGGGTGACCACACAGAACACCTCTCTGAAGCATCTGCTGATTCCTTAGAGGCCATGTCTGAGGGTGATTCTCCAACCCCCTTTTCGAGGGGCAGCCGCACACGGGCAAGTCTTCCTGTTGTGCGGTCAGCAAACCAAACGAAGGAACGATCACTGGGTAAGAACCTGCTTCAGTCCTTCTCCATTCTGTGCTTAGTCTGTGTTTTCTATGTGTGGATTTGAAACAGTCTTTAAATAGTTTGGGGTTAAAAAAGTAAAGACTTCAGTAGCACATTATTTTTCATGTCAGGTTGTTCCTTGGAAATGAACTAGGTATGGGATACTGAGTAACTTCGGGGAATGGTGAAATTCTTTTCAAAGATCTGAAAGTGTGATGGGAGCATAGTAGACGTGCAAGAAGAGCGATGCAGGCCCTGACATGAAATGCTGAGTAATGGTTAAAACCCACTATTACAAACACTTTCTGCCAAGCCTGCAAAATATGTGGCAATGAACTTAATACAAGATTGTACCCTCATTTTCAGACAGGAGACACAGGCTCTTTCACTTTGCCATCTCTTCAGAGCCAGACTTAGTTGAAAGAAACCTAGAGATATTTTTGCCTTAGTAATCCATGTTACTGAAAAGGTTTGTATGTGCATGGTGGTAGCTTTCCAGGCAGAGGATTTGAATGGATATGCTGATGGAGATGCCCTTTACTTTGGGGCAGTGCCCTTCTGTCTGCACAGTGACAAGAGTGATGTGTCAGCATAGGTGGACAGCTCTGGTTCCTGTGTTCTGCCCGTATCTCAGGGTTGAATTCAGCCCAGCTGTGAACCAGACCTCCTTTTATGATGGCGAATTTTGTCTCAGAGACTGTGCTCAGCTGATGGATGGTAGGAGTAAAGGCTGTTCTTTTGAGGGAAGACACCAGAGGGCAGTTAAAGCGTTGTGGGAAGGTGCATAACTCATGTGCAGATTGCTGAGGAAGGCAGGTTTTGCTCACAGGTAATAAAGTGAAATGCTGCTTTCCTGTGGGCTCATCTCCCAATACAGAGAGTGACACAAATCGAAGACTGGACTGTAAATCATACCATGCTTGTAAGCTTGTCACGGTGGTTTACTCGTCCCTCAATAATCTAAGACAGTTTCTGTCAAGAGTAGTATGATATCTGACAAACACAACAAACGTGAAGAAAACAGGGCTGGAAGGGGTCCCTGCCTCTCCCAGAACTGGCAAGTGAAGAGCAAGGGGGCTGGAAATAAGGGGCTGATCCCTGTCTGTGCCAGCTCACAAAGCGGCTGCCCTCCCACAGCCTCCTGGGCCACCAATATGTTGAGCTTTTGGGGGAGAAATTTGTAAGACTTCAACCTGGACAAGACTTTCTGGTTTTGAGGTGTTTTTAAGAGCACATGTATGTTTATTGTACATGCAGAGGGTTCATCTCTGCCTGTAAGTCACTGCTGGCTACGGCATCCTCAGTATGGCTTACTTCACCCCAGGAAAACTTGTATTTGCTTCAATGTGATGTTAAGTGGTTGAGCCTTCGCAACTCACGGTCCAGCCCCACTGTGTGGGCTGAGGACCCCAGAGCTGGATGCAGCACTGCCAGTGGGGTCTCAGCAGAGCAGGGACAGAATCCCCCCCTTGATCAGCTGCCCACGCTGCTTTTAGTGCAGCCCAGGACACATTTGGCTTTCTGGGCTGGGAGTGCACCTGGCCGGTCATGTCCAGCTTCTCATCCACCAGCACCCTCAAGCCCTTCTGGGCAGGGCTGCTCTTGCTCTGTCCATCCCCCAGCCTGTGTTGATACCGGGGGGGTGCCCTAACTCGGGGCACCTTGCACTTGGTCTTGTTAAACCACATAAGATTCCCATATGCCCACTTCTTGAGCATCCCTCTGGATGGCATCCCACTCCTCAGGCATGTCAACAGCGTCACGCAGCTTGATGTCATCTGCAAATTTGCTGAGGGTGCACTCAATCCCTTCATCTATGTCATTGATATAGCATATTAAATAACACTGGTCCCAATAGAGACCCTGAGGGACACCACGTGTCGCTGGTGTCTATTGAGACTCTGAGCCATTGACTACTACTCTCTCGATGCAACCATCCAACCACTTAATTATCCATCTAGCAGTCCACTCATCAAATCCATCTCTTTAATTTAGAGAGGAGGATGTTGTGGGGACCATCTCAAAGGCTTTACAGAAGTGAATATATATTCCCTTGTCCACTGCTGTAGAAGCCCATCATAGAAGGCCACTGGGTTGGTCAGACAGGACTTGCCCTTGGTGAAGCTGTGCTGGCTGTCCTAAATAAACTCCCTGTCCTCCATGTGCCACACACACATGTGTGTATGTATGATCCTTTCCCCAAGTGTTCTCAGCCTCAAGGTATCTTCAGCTTAGAGATTTCCTGGTTATGATTTCTGCCTGTATAATAACCATCAAGATATGTCTCCTCCAGGTATTGTTCTGGCCACCTTTGATCCCATGTTAAATTTTTCACATCTGCAGCAGTGCATCTGTGACTTTGGCAGCAAGTTTCTGTTGGTTTACTGCCCAACCATTGCTTTCCTGTTGCTTTGTTTTGTACGTGTTTATCAGCTCTAAGTTATGCTCCCAAGTTCTTGTGTTGGAAGTGACAGAAAACATCAGATTGCTATCTGCTTCCCCCAGGGCGTATCTGGTTTCTTTGGCCTGTCATTTCCCTCAGGTCATCTCTTCTCCAGACTGAGAAGTGCTGCTATAACCACTTGATCCTCATTTGATAGTCATTGTTGCCCTGAACTTTTTGCAGTTCAATAATGTCTTTGTGAAGATGAGAGAACCGTAAGTTCACTGTTAAGTAGTTCATTCTTAAACCCTTTTTTCTGCATCTCTTGCATGTACTGAAGTGTGTTGTCCAGGCTCTAATGGAGGACAGCCACATGAAGGTGTACTATTTTATTTCATGGCCAGGATTTCAGACCCTGCAAGATACCCTGTCTTTCATGTACCACAGACAAGGCCCCAGCTTATCCCATCGTGAACAGGCCAAAATCAGGAGAAAGAAAAAAATAAGCAAACAACAGGGAAGCAATGTAATATGAAGCATTTCAGTTGAGAGTTTTTAAATTTGAAATGAACAAAATAAGTCTTTCTCTCTGTATTGCAGGAGGGGTCACAGATATGTGTGTGGCTTAAGGGATCATCAAATTAGCCAAATAGGAGGTAATATATTGTCATCATCCCACAATCTGTCTTTCAAGTTGCTCCAGGAACTAAGTAATAACAAATAGCTTGTTTTAAAAGGTAGTCTAAAAATTATTCCAAAATAGTTCCCTTTTTTTTTTTTTATGTGCACTTCTTTTATAATAATGTCCTTTTCAATTTCTTCTGCCACTGTGTTCTAACAACACCATCAGCAATGTTCTGAAATTTTACTTTTGAGATGCTTTGCACGCTGTGGTCCTGTTTAGTTCCAGCTGTAAAAGGGGACTGTTTATTTAAAAAAAACGAGGAAACTGTTCGTAACTTCAGATTTTAAAGTGTCATGAAAGTACTTCTATTCACATGATTTTAAATAATCTGTGTATAATCACCTCCCTTTCCATATCTATTAACTTTTTAATTTAATATATTTTAAATACAAGTTATGTTTTGATCCTCAACCAACATGATTTCAGTGAGGAAAATAATGAACTTTTGTAAATTTTTATTAATTTTACATTGTGTATCTCAATGCCATCTTAAAAAAAAACTGATATTTTCTTTTTGAAATTTAATTGTTCTGTGGGTTCCTATTTTACTAGCTGTGTATGAGTCAGTCAGTTTCCAAATTGTGGTCTGAATTAACATGGAGCCTGAGAAAGAATAACAGAAATGCATTTTGGCTACCTCACTACCATGGGTTTGTCAGTCAGGACTAATCTAATAGGACATGGTATTCACGTGGAGTTGACCTAGAAAACAGGATTCCAATTGTGGGCCCATTTAAAATTTCAGCCACAGCTTTTGAAATTAAGGTCTTTCTTGGCTAAGAGGTCCACCAGAAATCAACACTTGCTTCATCATTGTGCAGCCTGGAGACAAAACAAGATATTAAAATAAATGAATTCACTGTGCAAGAGAAAACTAAATGCATTTTAAAATATCTATTTGAAAGCTGGGAGCTTTTCCAGTGCGATAACTGTGGGAAAAAAATTATCTCGCAAAACTGTCAGTGAGAATCAGCTGAAACCTGGAAAGTGCTCAAAAGTTTTCAGCAAACTTCACTTGCAATTTGCCTGGAGGAAGCAGAACCTGACAAGCATCCGGTGAGGTTGCACCAGCAGCCGCCTGTGGCCACTCTGCAGCTCGCTGCTGTCCCTGCTCCGGTACCTCCTCGTGAAATGAAAGCTGACAAATGTGTTCACTTGTAGTCTCTCGTGTGGTACATCTGTCCCGACAATGGGCAGCATCCTTTGTAAGGGCAGGCGCTGGCATCCTGTGTGGTGATGGAGTGGCCAGGGCAGTTGATGCAATGGGTCACAGCCCTGAAGGGCGGGGCGTGATCACGACCTCCCATTGCGGCAGCAGCTGTTGGTGCTCCTGCAGGATCGGGCTGTACAGGCAGGGTTGGATGAAGGAAGAATGTGGTACAGGGGGGGATTTCCATAAATGCACAAAAATTTGGGTTTGAGAAGTGACTGAGGAGGATGGAGCTTTATGGCTCAAGGGTTGCAATCATCCTTTCTGGGTGCCCCAGCTGGAATGCCTCGCCACTCCAGTCTAGATGAGTAAAGAGCAAAGGATGACCAGGCTCCCTGCTGGTAAACCCATGCCTAAAGTTAGGTGTGTGGAAAGGCCTCTTCAGAAATGTCTGAGCCTGCCAACATTTGCATTTTATTTGCATTTGGAGGGATTACATAAAGGAGTAAAATTATACAAATGCTCAAGGATTGGCATGGGGAGGGTCTTAAGCAATCATGGAGTATTCTGATTATTATTTATTAGCCCCCAAACCCGAGTTATGGCAGGCACAGGTTTTAATGTCTGATTACTTCGTTTTCTGCCACCTTATATGGAAATGCCATTACTAATTATAATCATAACACCTCAATCTTTTGTAGCATTTCTTACAGATGTCTCTCAAAGCCTGGTAAAAAAGAAAGTCAGGGCCACAGTGACAATTTCACACATAGCAAAGCCTTTGCAGAGAGACAGATCATTGCTTTTCAGCTGGTGGTAGAAATAACTCCCTATTCGTGTGTATGCAAGATACTGTAAGACACACAGAGAAAAATATAAATGGTAAAGGTAGACATATATTATATTGGAGCTAATTGATTGTTACTTACTATTTATGAGCTAGAAATTAAAATAGGCATGTAAAATCAGACAGAAGACGTGTGAATGGCCATGGACTTTATATGAGAAGCCTGTGATTTGCTAGCAGTGGCACTGCCCTCTCTGATTCCTTAGGGCATGATTTAAGCCTAATGAAGTCAGCAAGAACTTCAGTTTAGTTCATGGGAAAAGAACTCCCTGGGAAGTGCATTTCAAGTTAAGGCTAAGTATAACTTTAATGTATTCAGTCACCTTAAAGAATTTTCCCTATCTTGACTTTTATAGTGTATGTAAAGCAGCCAACATGCAAAAAAGTCATGTAAGTATTTGCTGTCATGGTCAGATAGCTTAACAGCAACTGACAGGTCTGTAGGAAAACCAGCCTGAAACAACTAGTTCCAATTAATGAATTGAAACACAGACCTTAGGAAATACAATACTCTAATGTATCTCAAGTTTTCCTTCCAGCTTTTCTAGACTTTATTTTCTTTCCTATTTCTTCAAATTATAATAGCTAAAGGTTTTGGACTTGGAAAGAAGAAAACACACACCTCTTACCTGAAATCTTTTGTAACAAAAGAAGGTAAACAATGATATTGACATATCAGAGTTTTTTCTCTTCCATTTATTATCTCTACAGGATATGTGAAAGGCAGGTATATAAAAGAGTGAAATATGTGACTTCCCAGGCCTGTACTTATGCCCACAATTACTGTTTACTTAAGAGTTTCTTTCTCTTATGATAAAATATGTTGTGAGTACCTGAAAAAATGCTTCCAAGGAGCAAGATCCTATTTAGTACATACTGTCTCAACAGTGGCACATTCTGTCTGCCACCAATAAGCTGATATGCAGGATATTTCGGATGCTGTGTCACACTGGAGCTGAATTTTGTTGCAACAATTTTTGTATCAGCATGGATCTAATGGGTTCATTGCAGTGATACTGGAGTAGAAGATGTACAGTGTGCTAAACAAACCCATTAGTTTATGTTTATGTTAGTTAGTCTGTGTCTTTCACTGCTATATCTGTTGATTGACTTTTGAATGCAACCTTTATTAGTCATGTGCACTAAAGTAATACTAAAGGACCTTGAGTAAAAATGATGCCTCACTGTGTTGGGTAATATGTGGTGACAAAATACTCCTATTTCAGAACCTTGCAGCATGAATAAATCGGAATGAAAAGTGGTGAAGATAGTAGGAGAGGTAGAGTAATGAGTGTACAACCTGGATGAACTGAATAAAGCTATGTCAGGGTGGCAGTGGCTTTTCTCTTTACCCCAAATCATGCCCTCACTGAAGGTGTAATGTCTTTATCCAGCTCTAGTATCACTTCATATGCTGATTTAGCAGCAGGAATTTGAGCCTTCAGCATTTGGTGTCTGCTGGAAGACGGATTTGGCAGATGGAGTAGCTTGTACAAGCCTTCTTCCTTCAGAGGAAAGGTAGGAGGCCAGATGGAGCTGTCCCATGGGTTGTATCTAGCACAGGAGCTATCACTTGGATAAATCTGATCTAATTTTTGTGTCAGATAAAATTTTTAAGTCTACCTCTAATACAGTAAGTCACACAAACACCAGAGCCTTTCATTTGACGTGGGCATGCAAAGGAAAAAAGTGCATTGCAGTTGCATGCATTGTAAGAAGTGTAAGGCTTTGGCCAAACAGAAAAGCAGAGCCTGTCCCTCAGCTCATTGAATTTAGGATTTGCTGCCAGGGCTGACAGCAAGTCCCTGAATGAGGACAGCTCTTGGATTTAATCATTGCTCCCCACACTGTTTATATATTTGGTAGCAATTCTAATGCATAATTACTATGCTGGGCCTAAGTTCAGATTTCTGTTCCCAGAGGGAAATAATGTCATCTCTGTGGTATCTCTTGTATTTGTTCTTGTTCTGTATCTCTTTTCTGCATTTCTGGCTACAGAGTACCCAATTCAAACAGGATAAGAGGATAATCACTGCATCAGAAGCTTGTTGATAGCCCACTGATTAGGGTGCTCTCTTGGGACAATAGGGGCAATGGTCTGAGCAACTCTAAAGATGGGAGCCCTTCTGGATAATTTTTCAGCTACTCAGCTGTTTCATAGGAGACAGGTGCTTGTACCATTGCTTTGCCCAATTACCTTCTGTGATGAATAGACCATCTGTGGGTATGAGGGCAGAGCGGTGGATGTTATTTATCTTGGCTTTAACAAGGCCTTTCACATCTATCATAGCCTCCTTGTAGCCACATGGGGGAGGTAGGGGTGGCCTTCAGGGTCTGTAACTGGCGGCTGGGTTTAGCTGTGTTCCTCAGGGCTGGACTCTGGGGCCAGTGATTTTTAACATCAGAAATGGTTGTTGGGATGGAATGAACCACCAGTAGGGTCAAGTCTGACACTACATTTGAGAGAGCATTTAGTGTGCTGAAAGGTCAGATGGCCACTTCACTGGGACCCAGTGAGCCAGAGAAATGGACTAGCAGGAACTTCATGAAACTCCAGAGAGGCAAATGCAGCCTTTCACCAGGGACAGAACAGCCCTGCAGCAACACTGGCAAGGACAGGTTGGCTTGGTAGCAGCTTTCCAGAAAGGACTTGGAGTATGACAACAAGGTGACTGTGTGCTAGCAGCATGTCCTTGCAGCAAGGGAAAACTGCATAGCTGGCTATAGGAAAAATTCAGCCAGCGGGTCAAGGGGAATGATTATTTCCCTCTTCTCACCATTTGTGAGGTGGCACTGTGTCCAGTTTTGGTTCCCCAATAGATGAAAGATAATGACAAACTGGAGTGAGTCTAGGAAATGGCCTCTTGGCATTCTTCTTAATCATGCACCCTAAAGTCTTGGGTCCAAGATCCTGTCTAAAGTAGCTTGTGAGGACTTCACACAAAGTCAAGCTGTTTGTTAGAGCCCACAGAGGTGAATTTTTGGTATGATGCCATAACCAGCTGTGCTCTTAAATGCTGATGGCTCAACCCCTAAATTTGCTACCGACAGTAGTGAACTTTTTAGAAATGAAATAACTTCAGAAGTATTGAAGATAATTCCTGCTGTAAGTACAGAACATGTGGTAAATGGAGCAGAACTACAAAGGCATGCATGGCCTACATGACTTTAATGCTTCATGTCTATGGATTATTCAAATGGTCACATTCTGCCCTTGAACACATCAATTGTACCTTATTTAGTACTAAAAAACAGGGTTTATAAAAATAGTCATTACTCAAAAATTAGTTTGATACAGCTGATTTATACAGAAGGGAAATGTAATTGGGTAGAATTTATCTTTCTTCATGTTTGTTGAAGAGGAAGAATGAGTAGTCCAAGAAATTTAATTGATATTTTCTTGTATTTTTTGCTTTTGCCCATTTAAAATTTACTAACAATAATGCCCCTATGTAAAGTACTTGACTACAGTGGCCTTAAATGCTTCACATATCTGCGTAGTCTTTGGCATACACATCCTTGGAAACTGTACTAGTCAGCCTGGCAGCTTTGGCTGGGAGCCAGCCATGGCTTACTGTCTTCTTCGGAGGTCAGGGGCTCAGCCTCTGGTGGACTAAAGCAGAGCCTGCTTGGACATGTCCCGTGCCTCTGTGTGTGGAGTTCTCTGATTTTACTATGCTGAACTGGAGTAGGTGCAGCATGGCAGAGCCTGTGTGCCCTCTGAAAAATAGCTCTGGTACACACTCTGGTTCTCGTTCATCTCACTGAGTTGTTCAGTTGTCATTTTTAAAGTATTTTTTCATTAAGTATCATAGGGATTTTGTGTTCTTCCAAGTTTGCTGGCATTATTTTGTCAGTTCAGGGTATGAAAAAGTCACCTTGATGGTCAGTTGGGCTATTCTGTGGAACAGAATGCAACTATTGTCCAAAAGTCATCCTGCCAGAACATTGATTTCCACCTGAGGAACTGGGTTAAACTGAAATGTTGTCTCAGAATCTCTAGATGATAGAAGTAACTGTTTACAGTAGATGGACTTGCTGATATAGGTATATAGACAAAGTTGCCTTTTGGCAATAGGGTTTTTCACAGGTTTTATCAGGAATCAGATGGGGAAAACACTGGGTTTTCTTTAGGTAAAAAAAGTTGTCCATTTTCTTTTTGGTTTTTACTTATTCTTCTTAGCCAGCTAAATGTATTTGTCTGTAGAAAAGTGCTAGTATTTTAGTGGCAGTTAAAAACTTTTATTTTTCATAACACTTTGGTGGGAAATTTATGTGACTACTGAGTTTTCCATCTGTCTTTTTCATTAAGGAACAAAATATTGCAAGTCACTGTAAATAGCAGAGAAGAATGAAATAGCAGTAAAAAGAGGTACTGGACTAAATTAAACAGTTCCTTTTTTTTTTTTAAATAGTTATCAAACAACTTAATACCTTGAACAAATCTCTTCAGACTATTCTGCAGAAAAAATAAAATAAGTAATTGCTTTTATTCATTAGAAGATCTACTTTTTTATTCTCTTAGTACTTGAAGACAACTAAGTATATTTATAGAAATTTTCTGAATGTGGAGGACAGATTTTCAGGAGGGAGTACTAACAGAAGTTACTATGAGAGCTTCAGGCTAGAAATACCACAAGGATCATAGCAATGACCTCAGACTAGTTGAAACTGTGTGTGGTGAAATAGGAGAGTTAAGTCTTGAGGGTATGGAAAGTAAGAACTTCATCTTGAGGAATTTCTTCCATGCTGCAAGAGTTGTTACTGTAATAAACTTGTGTCTGCATAACTTTGGCAGAATTTGGTGATACGCGTTTGCTCTGTTTATTAGATAGTTGGGGGGAAGGAGGGACAGGGAGCAGAGAACAATATGGGCCTATGCGATCCTTACAGTCTTACGTATGACAATTTTGTCAAATAAAAAGCAAAGAAAAATTTGAAGTATCTTGGAATTTTAGTAAAAAAGTTTAAAATTGTAAACTATTCTTTTGAGGAAGGGCCTGGCAGCATTTATTGTGACCCCCCGTGGATTGTCCTGAGGTGTCCCAACAAAAACAGTTATCATTGAGACTTTAAAGGCTATCCTTAGTTTTTGAAACTCATGCAAGTCTCAGGTAATGATTTGACATTAATATAAGTAAGAAACAAGGATGCTTTTTCTCACTTTTGCTTGTTACCATTGCTGCTGATTTCAGCACGAGGGAATGTCCAGACAGAGACGGTGACTCAATGGACTTATGGTGGAAGATCAAGCTAAACCAGCATGAAAAGACAAAGATCGCCTGTCTTCTCAAAAAGATACGGTTAACTGATGGTTATGGGTAAAGAGTGAAACTAATCTAATGGCATTTCCCCCATTTTAGTTATACCTTGCTTTGCACCTTGGATTTCAAGAAGGTCCAAAGGTCCCAATGCATTCAGTTTTTGATTGCTGTAGCCTAACCAGCTTTACTATTACTAGAAATTTTCAAACTGCTCACAGAATTTCCAGAGGATACATACAATAGCTGTGTTGAAAGAGAGTAGGAGTGCCTTGTTCATGCCAGTGGTTTTTGGTTCTGTGGGAAGGTTTCAATGCTCCAGCGCCCAAGCATCCTACACCAGCCAAATACAGATTTTATCATCAGTTAATACCTCTCTTCAGCTGGATTAAGGTATTGCCAAATGCCAGTAAGGTATTTCAGGGCAGAAATTTGCAAGACATCTTGCCTACACAGAGGGAATCCTGTAGCTTCACAGAAAAGAAACTCATGAACCCAAATGTAAGCTTTAACTGTATTTTATTTCATAACACTGAGGAGTTATTAACTCTTCCACCTCAGTTTTCTCTTCTTCATTATAAGAGAATTATGTGAGAAATTGTATTTTCCATTTAAAACCCATCGTTTGAGAGAATTAACAGATACTTGTGAAGGTCACAGAAGAGGACACAATCTTGTTTGTTTACTTATTCTTGATTTATCAGGTATTTAAATTTCCTTTCTTAAATAATGAATTTCTGAAGATAATTTTTGTTCTTTAAACAAAAGCAAGTTGTGATTAGAGTTCCCCTAAGTATGTAAGCTGTCCTGCACTGAGATCATTGTTAGCAATATAACCATGATAACACGGCGCTTAGTCAGGGTTAGGTCAGCACCGTGTACGCAATGGAGGTGCTGAGAGATGTGAGCTGGGTGGTTTCCTGACGCCTGCATGACATTAGCTCTTGCCATAAGGAGTAAACCTTTACCAGCTCAGGGGTTATGGTCTTATCAGTTTAGGTGCTGTGCCAACTCTGTTGTGGTCATGCAGCTCCTTGCACTAAAAGCCAGCCTAGAAGCCCATGAGCTCAGGTGAGATTCACCATCACACTGTGAGGGCATGCCATCAGCTCCAAAGTGGGTTTTGCAGCCCAGCAGCACTACGTGAGCTCAATGCCCTCCATGAACGTGGTGTGTGTGCCTGAGCTCAGAGCTGCACTCGACTAAAGGCACAGGATGGCTGCGCTGGGCACCCCGACCCAGTGCTGATGGGCTCAGCCGCCCGAGTCAGGTTAAATGTGCACCTAACACACTGTGTTGTGTTTCATGTAGATCATCCCTGAGAGAAATGATGAAATCTTCTGCACATCCTGCCACTGACCCTCAGTACAGAGGCAGCAAAAAATACTGTGTTTTGAAAGAGCTCTGTATGTAGAGAAGGAAAGGGCAGTCATGTGGTGTGTTCACAGGATCATCATCAGATCTGGGTTTGATGCTTGTAAACCTTTCTTTGAACATGTTCTTTCACCTCTCGGGTGTTTAATTTCCCCTTCTATAAAGCATACCTCTTTGTTGACAGGAATGTTGTGAAGCAATTTGTTACAAGGCTTATGTTACTAAGGCCTAGTGTAAATGTTTTCTGCTGTGGCCTGTGTTTAAGTCTGTGGTCTGTTGCTTGTCGGGTGAAGAACGATCAGAAATTCCAGAGGTATTTCTGCAGCTAAGTTATACTACATGACAAAGGGGATGGCTTAACATTATGGTTTGTGTTGCAGCTGTAGGACAGTGCACGGCTGGCAGTACCTCCAAGCTCACAGATGTAGGAACCACAGCATTGTCTGACATGCACTTTCAAAACTGTTGGATGGTGTTGTTACTTCGTCATCTTCATACATGTTGTCCTAGAGTAGCAGGGAATTTTGTAGTCCTCTTTGGTTTGTGTTCTATGAAACTGGGCACAATCTTCATGTTTCAGGTAAATCTTTTGTAGCAGAAGCGTAAGTGAAAGAGGGACTTGAGGGTGCATGGAGACAGGAACATCCCTTGTGTTTAATTGTATTTTCAGCAACTTTGCTGACACATGTCCTGTGCCCTAAGTAAAACCACACCTAAGTTATATTCTATTTCTTCTTGCTTTAAGCTCCATGGGAGTGATTTTTTTAGCTGAAGGTAAAACATACCTGAGAGCAGCTTCCATGAAGTAGAACCTGTGGGTATTGCCGGTGTTCAGAATTCCACCTGGGCAATGTGTGGAAGAAAAATAATGTGAATGATTTTAACTAATGGATTTTGAATCTCTTTATTTTGTCATGCTCAAAAGGGATTTTTAGAAGTGAGCAGTTAGTTCTGTCAAATAGGAACTGCTCTGAAGCATTGCTGTATCATGATATGGATCAGACAACTCAAGAGGAAAGGCAGTTGGTTTTTTAAGGGCATGTGATTTAAAAGAGAATAAAGAAAAAAAGAATTTATTGTGTCTTTGAAAATATCTTTTCTCTGTCAAGTGAGATTGGGGCCAAATCATTTCTCCAAGTTGTATGTTTAAGCTATTTTATGGCATAACATGCATATTTGCATTGAAAATTCAAGACTCAAGGACAACTGTGATTTTGCTTTTATGGGAGCATTGAAGCACAGGCAGAATCGAGACTGTTCTGCAATGATTTAGACTTGTGTATAAGGAAGTTTTTTCAACTCTGCCACTTACTCTGTGTTAATGGTTTCAGTAGCTCAGTATTGAGTGTGGTTTTAATGGTCTGAAATGCAAAACTAGCATTTTTAAATTCTGCACTAGCTTCTAAACTGGGCAGAAAAGAGAGTCACACTCAACTGCAAAGCTGATATGCAAAGCCTGTCTTTTTAGCCAAAAAAATCTCCTTTTTTTGCCACTAAATCCAAGAAAGTTTAACTGCCAAAACACAGAAGGTTCCTTATGTTCTTCATAAGAACTGAAAGCTATCATCAAAAATGAATGTCTTTGCATATCTTGAAAGAGTGAAATAAATGCAATCATTAACTTGCTTAATTTTTTTTTTTACAAATATAGTTAGTTTCTGAATCCTAAAGACTGTTTAGCTGCATAGAATATTTGAGCATTAAAAAGACAATTTTACCTAGAAGAACATAAAGAAATAAATGGTGTCTCAAATTATAATAAAAAAGAGAAAAACAGTTTAATAGCTCATTAAATATTTGCATTAGAAATAAAAGTTGTAGGAAAACTCGTCTCAATCTTTGAAAGAAAACTAGTTAAGCTTCAGTCTGAAAAAGTTCTTACAGACAATGGAAAATGAAAATTTGTAGTAGAATTCATATGGGGTTTGATTGCAATATTAATGAACAAAGAAGTATCAGCTCTTGATAATAATACAAAGATTAAGTTAACAGCTCTATTTTATAAAAGCAGCCTAATATTAAATAATGGTTAGGTAATGCTGAGTAGTCTATTTAGTATTCAGGAAAGTTAACATCTTCCATCTCTAAGTGCAAGCACAATTATCTACCCACTGATTGTAGGAACATCTGACTGTTTGTGCCTTCCTCTATAGCAATTATGGGCAACACAGGGACAAAAATACTTAAGACTAAGGGGAGAGAGAGCACTCAGCTTGAAATGTCTTCTCTTCTTTTCATTAATTGCCTTTGTATTCTAGGACCTCAGCTTTTCCCACTGCTTTTGCTCATTTTGTATCTCAGCACCATAAACTACCCATCCATCCTGTTGCTGATGACTTTCAAGTGTGAATCACTGACTTGCCATCTAAATTTTGTGATTTGCTGAGATTTGCTGATGTCTGATGGTAACTGCACTGAGGCCTTGTGTTCCCAACCCTCCTGATTACATTGGTCATGGGAGAACAACATTACAGTGCATCTACACTGCAAGAGCTGTGGTGAATTCAGGTTGTGTGAAATGCTCTGCCAGGCTTTAGCCCATTTGTGTTAGTTACTAGTTGATGCAAAGGCCTGGCAGCACAGAATCTTCCCAAGATTGGAGAGAATCCAATAGAGGGTCACAAGGATTATTAATTTGGTTGGAGCCTCTTTGCTCTGACAGGTTGAGAGAGCTGGGACTGTTCAGCCTGGAGAAGAGAAGGCTCAAGGGCAGCGATGTCATCAATGTACAAAAGAACCTGAAGGGGGGGGAGGGGCAAAGAAGAGCCAGGTTCTTTTTATTCATGCCCAGTGAGAAGACCAGAGACATTAGTCATCAAATGAAACATCTGAGATTCCCTCCTAATATCAGGAAACCCTTCTTCACTGTGAGATTGACCAAGCACTAACACAAATTTCCCAAAAAGGCTGCGGAGTCTCCGTCCTAGAAGGTATACAAAAACTGTCTGGACATGGTCCTGTGCAAGTGGCTGTAGCTGTCCCTGTTTGACTGGGATGGGGGGTGGACCAGATGACCTCCAGAGGTGCCTTTCAACCTCAGCCATTCTGTGATTCTGTGATCTGCCATCTTTTTACCCCACTGCAGAAGCTATACTTGCTCCATCTCGTACAGACAGCAAGACAGTAAAGGTGTTTCCTCCTGGGACAATGCAGTGTTGTACAGAGACACCTGGGATGGCTCAGGAAGAACACAGTGCACTAAGCTGGGCTCACCAGTTCCCATTTCCTTGTATCCAAAGTAGTTCAGCTGAGCACTTGCTTCTGAATCTACTCCCTAGTGCTGTACATCCCAGGAAATTGCTTAGTTTAGTTGCAGTCCTGTGGTTTCCTGCTGGGTCCTAATAAACCTCCCCACATTGGAGATGCTCATGAGGAGACCTTTTGGTTTTCTTTAGGAGCCAAGCCCAGCATGGTTAGAACTCATCAACACCATCAAGTCCAGACTGATTTATTCTGTTGATTGAGATGGCTCTTTCTGAGTGCTTTAGTCCTTGGAGGGCTTTGGAGGTGGCAGTGGCATGGGAGTAGGCTGTAGCAATGCTCATGAGCAACACTCATGCAGTACTGGCCAGTGGAATACAGGCACCTGCTGGTTATACAGGAGTCAGCAGAGGCCTGGCAGGGCCTACACAGGCATCACAGAAGAGGTACTTCGTATGCCTTCATTCAGTCCCTGGTCTGTATTATTCATGTTTCTTTCCATTATTGAGTATATCACAGCCTCTCTTTCCCTGAAAATAGCTATATCAGAAAGGTGTTCTGTCTTGAGTGAATAAGAATATCCATATTTTGCAATTTGGCATCTAAGATTACTCATGTTCCTCCCTGAGTACCAAGCATGATTATTAACAGTACTGTGAAACTGAAAGATTCTAAAATTCCTCTTGTTTTCGTGGGGCACCTCAGTTTTACTCCTGGCAGGAGTTTCACCTGAGGCTTTATGCGATATAATGCCAGCAAACTGAACTGTGAATATAAAATTCCTTGTGCTAAAATAAAAATATTGGGTTTATTGATAAGTGTGAGGTTAAAGTGCAAAATTTATGTATAAGGAAAGCTGTGTGCTATAAAAGGATAATAATTTCTTCTTCAGCTGCTGTTTTAAAAAATACCTTGTGACTTACCAACAACTTCCAATATGCAAACTTGGTGTGTTTGAGATTTTCCATTAGGATTCCTATGGTAAACTTCTGATTTACCTAACTGAAGTACAGTAAGAGGCTTCTCAGTACTGGGACTAGCACATTTATCAAGGTAGAAACATATCATTGTTCTATGCTCTATTCCAATAGACTGTTGAAAAGGAAAATTACATATGTGCTTTATTTTCTAAAGAGTGTGAGTTCATTTTTCTCTTCTTATTATGAATGTGGCCTGTGTTCCACATAGATTTTGAAACCAGATCATTACTGTGCACTTAAGAATATGTAACTTCCTATTACATTTGCTTGTAGGTGTATTATATCTTCAGTATGGAGATGAAACAAAGCAGTTGAGGATGCCGAATGAAATCACAAGCACAGACACAATTCGTGCCCTTTTTGTAAGTGCCTTCCCCCAGCAGCTGACAATGAAAATGCTGGAATCGCCCAGTGTCGCCATTTACATCAAGGATGAGAGCAGAAACATATACTATGAATTGTGTGATGTGAGGTAAGACATGGAATTAGAGCTATGGGTTTGGAGATTTTTTGTGGGTTTTGTTCTGTTGTGCAGTTACAGAATAGAAAGGAGTGGGGTTGATAAGTATCTGACAGAGAATGGCCTGACATATAAGGGCATGTTCAGTGGTATCTGAGTAATCCAGGAGGTCTGGTCTGACAATGCCTTCAGCTGTAGGTGCAATATCCATTGCACAAGCCACTGATAAATGGCATGCCTTGCTGAAATATTTGTATAATACACAAAGCTTCACATATTTAATATGTTTATTGAGTTTTAAATGAGACACAATCACTTAAAATACAGAATACAGAATAAATATTTACAGAAAAACGGAGTTGTTTCTTTGCTGGGAGTGCAAAGCTGGATTTCGTGAGACTGAAGGAACATGAATGTCACTGATGTCCTTACAACAATGCCAGCTAACACAGCCAAAGCTCTGCGGCACTGGTGACCACTGCTGCAGCCCCATCGCCTTCCTGTTATATGTCAGGATGCAGCAACTGATGCAGTTACTTCCCTTCACTAATTCAGAGCTGGGTCAATAAATAGTTCACCTTTCTATCCTTTATTTTGTGGGAGTGCAGCTTCTTAATTAACCATGTTTCTTCAACAGAAATTCCAGGGTCTCAGGTCCCTATAAAGTCCCAAGTCATGCATAAATAAAGCTCTCAGGTACACCTCAGACATGTTGCACTTTGTAAAATGGATAAAATGGACAGAGGAGTGTAAGAAGATGAAGGAGAAAGCGGAAAAGCTGTTTGCTCTCTGCTAGTCTGCCACTAATGCAGGAAAATTATGTGGTGCAAGAGAAGTGTACTGTCCACTGCTGCCTTGTTTCTTCTGGAGATCCTATGGCTAAGGTGTTTCTCCATATCATGTTGCCGTTAAAAGAGCAAGTTGGAGCTTTTCTAGCCCTTCCCCATCCAATTCCCCCATTCCGGTTCTTAATCTTTGGACAGCACCACACTCCATTTTCTCACCTGTGTCTTGCTCTCCCCAGGCTGTCTATCCAGTGTCTTGTCATTAGCCAGTCTCTTGGATTTCAGTTTATTTTAATCTTAGTTGCTTTGCAGACTCCCACACCCCTCTTTGGCCACTGTAATGCCTATGTGAAGACCCATCTGATTTTTTTCATCAACATCATCATCTTTCAACAGTTTCTATACATCAAACAGTTTATTCACAAGATCAGACCAACTGATTGAATCACGATAGGGGTTACCACATCTCTGTTGCCAAGTGCATTATTGCCAACCATCATCTAGCGCTTTGGCTCCTTTTCTCTCCCTTTATCCCTCCATCTTCCCTTGAGTTTCAGACTACCACTTTATGACTTCATCTCCTCCCTGCCCCTGAGAATGCAGTTGTTGATTATCTTAATGCCACTCCGCCTTTTTTTCCCTTGCTCCCATTGCAGACGTCACTCTGCCAGCCTCAGGCCTGGCTCAATCCCAACATCTGCTTCCTCTGTTCCTATGCCTGTATTGTAGAGCATTTCTAGAGGAAATCCCACAGCCCAGCTGACTTCCTCCATAACAAAATTCCTCCATAACAAAATTCCCTCCTTCAGTTCTGCCACCCTTCTTTCTTAGGAAACCTCAGCAATTCCAGGTTAATGGAGTCCATAACATGCACTACCAGCTGCATTTTCACCACCTTTGAATAATTTCCACAACCATTTCTCCATTTCTGTTCCTTACTCTTCACAAGATCTTGCCAGTGTCTACCCTCAGAGAACAGATGAAATGAAGCATCCTTTTTCTCTCCTTTGCTTGCCATGTCTTCCTTCAATCCTCTTCTTCCTTTCCCTTAAACACAGGGGTTTCAGTCAGCTCTTTAAGCTCTTCATCTTCCCTCAGAAGCTGCTCCATGTTCTTCTGTGCCTTGCATTAGGCCATCATACTTCTTCCCCTTTCTTTTTCTCTTTTTTCTCTTTTTTCCTCTTTTTTCTCTTTTTTCCTCTTTTTTTCTCTTTTTTCTCATTTTTTCTCTTTCTCTTTTTTCACTTTTTTTCACTTCTTTCACTTTTTTCACTTTTCTCTTTTTTCTCTTTTTTCTTTTTTCTCTTTTTTTCTGTTTCTCTTTCTCTTTTTTCACTTTTTTCACTTTTTTCACTTTTTTCACTTTTTTCACTTTTTTCACTTTGTTCACTTTGTTCACTTTTCTCTTTTTTCTCGTTTTTCTCATTTTTTCTCTTTTTTCTTTTTTCTATTTTTCTTTTTTCTTTTTTTTTTCTATTTTTTCTCTTTTTTTCTCTTTCTCTTTTTCTTTTTCTTTTTTTCTCTTTTTTTTTTTTTTTTCTTTTTCATTTTTCCCTTCTTTTCCTTTAAATTTTTTTTTGTCACTCGGGACAAAGCCCTCTCTTTCTACTTAAGTAGAAAGTTTTTCCTTAAAACGGTTCAGAACTCTGCGTCCAGTGTAGACTTCACATTTTTGCTCCAGAACATCCCTATTGTACAGTCTTTCCTCTCCCATCACATGGAGAAAAAACACTCGTGTAATCATTCAATTTTTTTAATAGCAGCTGCTGTAATCGTCTTTTCTTGGCAGTTGACACAGGTAATAGGTAATCTTGCTTACTCTTACCCATTCAAATGAAGCAACAAAGATCATTCTCCTATTTTGACAAGCAGATTGTTCCTCATGCATTTATTTTTCACTTGTGCTCTGACTGTATCTTCTCCGTCTTTTTAATCCACTTGTCTTCATTATGAGGGCTCTTCCAAGCCCTCTTCAATGCTACTTTTCATTTCTTGTTAAGTACCAAGTGCCATCTGCTTCCACTTGGTGAATAATGCCAGCTTGAATTCTATGTCTTTAATTTTCAAACAAGTGCTTTCCTGCTCCCTCAGGCAGCCCCTCTAACATGCTTGGAAGGTGTCCTCCACAGACATCTGCAAAGCCACTGCGTTAGTCTCCTTCCCACTCTCTCTGTTGCACTGCCTACTCAGATCATGCCCATGGTTCCAGCATTTGTTTGTCACTCCTCTGTCTGGAGAGACTATGATCTGAGTTCTTTTTGTTTCCTTATCTTCCTGCAGCTATTGTCTTTTGTGACTCCTATTCACCTTGTAAGCTGGTGAAGAGGTTGTCTTCCTGGGATGTTTACGCAGCACACACAGATCCGTGAGGCCTTTGAACATGCCAAGGGCATCTGGGAGCTACAGTAATGCAAATTATAGTAATAATAAAAGTACAGTAATACATACCTGTTATCAGTAATGTTTATCTTAGAATAGCAACATGAGGTGAAATACATTCATATCAGAGATCAAATGCCTAGTATTTTGGTGCTTTGCCTTGCAGCAATGTTTTACTTTAAAGTGTCATGTTTCTACAAGAAATATTTATGGAAAATGCTTTTATAAAAAAACTCCAGTTGTTTGAGGTCCCATCTCATAGCCATCAGACAGAAAAGACAGCAGATAAAACGTATTTAAATGAATAATATGCCATTTGTTGAACAGGAGATGAGAGAGCTTGCTTTGTATTGAGAAGAACATAGTCATAGTCCCACATCCGAGGCAGATGGTGGTAACTGAGGCTCCCAGTGCAGGTCTCAAAGCATTTGCAAGATGGAAAACACTTCATGTTACCATAAATATATGAAGAACTTGAACTTGCCACAAGGTAGCTATTTTGCCATGCAGTCTACAAGTAAACACTCAAAAATACTAAACTTCTCATCAACCCTCTAGTTCTTAAACACAAGACACTGATCTGTCTCTTAAGCTTCAGGGTTTCTTTAATAACTACTTGACATCTACAACAGCAACACAAGTTCTGACTAGCTACCCATTCAAAGCAATCACTGATTGTAATATGACATTGTAAGAAAGAAATTGGACCTGCCCAACAATCCTTCCCTTCATTTTTAAATTATAATCAAGTGATTAAGATCAGTTCACTAGACTTGTAGCTGCACCTGGAGGAAAGGAATTCAGTCACATGTGTAAGTAAATTCTCTAGAGATCACTACAGGGAAATGAACGGAATTGCAGATTTGAAAGGATGTAAGTGAGCATAGATTGGAGGCTTTGCTACTGATTAAATGTGAACCAGAATTCAGCAGAGCTCAGGGCAAGTGTCAAAGCCATTAAATTATTGGAAGGTAGGTCTTGAAACAAAATAGAAAACTCTCCTCTCTTTCCTAAATGTAGTAGTTAAAAAATGAACTAATCAATGACAAAGTATAGAGTCCTAATAAAAAAAAAGCATTCTCGTAGGGCTTTTCATCTAAACCACTTCTGTGTAAGCTTTCATCAAAACTTTTGCTAATTTGTTTCTATAAAACTTACTTTTTCCCTTTAAAAACTGTCTTTATTATAGATAAAGTTTAGAGGAAGAATTTATCTACTACTGAATTTTTAGCTTTTGTGGATTTTTTCAGTTTTGTGAACAAGCTGATAATTAAAATTTCATCAAGAATAATTACAGTTAGACTGCTTTTCTTCTGATATTCTTGCTTCTTAGAACAGCAAAAATTTATGTGGGCTGAGTGCACAATAAAACATGTAAATATTAACTAAATCCCTTTTGAGTGCTGTGCAAATGTTGAAGTTCTATTGTCTTCAAAGTGTTTTCACTCTATGGCAGGATCTTGAAAGAAACTTAACACTATCTAATTTTTATGGGTGTGGAGTTCTAGTGAAAGAATGATACTTCCCATGGGAAAGAAAATCAAAGTAGGCTTTTGTTTGTTTGTGTGTGTCGTAGTTATGGCATTTACGTTTTCCTTATAGATCAGCTGCAGACCTACTATGTTTGTCTGTTGCAAAATTCATCTGTCTGAAAATTTCAGACAACAGAGTAAATAAAACTTCTTTCATCTGTTGTCATTGCTGATTCTTTTAATTCCAGGAATATTCAAGACCGATCTTTCCTTAAAGTTTACAACAAAGATCCTGCACACGCATTTAATCACACTTCCAGAGCTGTAAATGGAGATATAAGGGTAAGTACTAGTGCTGCATTTATACTCTTTCCCTCCAGGTTTTATGCTAGATGTTTGAATTCTGAAATGTAATATGTACACAGCAATTCATAAAATCAGGGGTATATGTATGACGCATACACAGAAGAGGGAATAAATAATGCTTGTTGTAATGTGTTTTAACTGCTTTTCTTTTTCCAGTTATTTGACATGGGCATTAACTGGTTTCTTGATCTTGTTTAAATGCAATAAAGCATGTGAAGCAAAACACAGCCTTTAATTATGTATTTTGTGACACAGACAATACTCAGAGTTTTTTACAGCTTCCTCTCTGTGTTTCCAAACCCTTTACACTGAAGTATGGCATGGTGTTAGTACACTCCAGCAAAGTTTCAGCAGGGATTGGTTTCCAGTGACTGAGCAGATGTACCTCACTTGAAGGCTGCTGAAACTCTTTGTAAATGACAATTTTGGATAGGAAATTCTGATAAACATTGTGGTGTAAATGGTTTTGTCTTTTTCTAAAATTTTCTACCTGTGCTGAAAAAGGATGAGTATATTTGCATTTTCAGGTGAATGTTTTGTATTAGGAAACTACAGAGAATGCATTTGAAACATTTGATTTGTCTCTCTCGCTGTGTCTACCTTTTGCTGCACTGTCACCTCCCGCCCTGATGCCAAGAGGGCAGGAGATGCAGCTGTGGGGCACCTCTTCCACCATGTTGCCTGCAGCTGGTGTTGCAGGAGAGGGTGGTGGTGAGATTACACAGCCTCATCTCCTCCCCACCCATCCTAGGTCTGTCCACAGGAAACAGTACAACCAAACTAACTCAATGGGGCCAGAAGAGAATGCCGCTACTGTCCTACCTGCTTTGTGCCTTCCAAAGCTGATTCAACTGTGCAGAAAATTTCCTGTGATTTCCTGTGATTTCCTTAATTGTACATTTGCTACTTGGTTTCATTATCAATTCTGAGCATGTCTCACTGCTTTATTACTAATATTTTGTATAAGTGCTTCTTGTGTTTCAACAGTTAAGGGCTACAATATTTTAGAAAGATTGAAATAGTTTATTTACAGGCAGTATTCTCAACCGCCTCTCATTTATGCACTTCAGTTATTAAATAGTCCTTTGGATAGGTCAGAAATCTAATTACTTGATTTTTCACACTGCTGCACACACAACATGAGAAAGGAAATGGATGTGCTTCAAAGGGAAGATGTGATCATTTTTTGTGTATTCTGTAACATACTGAAATTCTTCAGTTCTAGTTATATTCTGTGGCAGTAAGTGGATGTATCTGATACATCTCATTCATATCCAAAGGCATGACATACTGTCATGGTGCATTAGGACATTAATGCTTGTAACTGTGGCTTTATGAAGTTATGTTATACTCTTCTTGTTCCATGTACAGTAGATGCTGAAGGTATATACCGTGGCTTTATTTGTGTGTTCTAGGCCTGTTTGAAGGTACTATTGTAGTTAACTACATATATTTGAAAGTAAAAACTACTTCTTTGGCCCTCTTTCAGGCATTTGCTGCCTAGCAGAATTGTTTTGAACACAGGTGCTGCCTCTGTGCAAAAACTGCAATTATTTGAATTGTTTATTTTAAAATCCTATGTTGTACAACAGATACGCACACTCAACATCTCCTGGTTATGCCTGAGTCAGCACCTGTTGGTCATAACTAAAAAATAATGGTGATGCAGTGATGACCTTTGCAGAGGTGGTGTTTTCATGGCAGAATGTTGTATTTTACTTTACAGAAATGCAAAGACGCCATTTTGAAATTCTGTGCACCAGCAAAAGAGCTATTTTCTCATCTGGCTTTTGCTTTGCATTGGCAGATTTCTTGTCTTTCTGGTCTGAGAGGTGAAGTCAGAGCCAGGATGTTCATAGAGGCTTTGTGGAGAAACATGCAAAAAGTCTTCCTTTTGATCTATGTGAACTTCTGCACTTCAAAGTTATGAGCATGGAAACAAGCGATTTCTTGAGCTCCAGAAATACTGAAACCTGTTTTTCTAAGGATGTGTGTCTTTTGGTTGGGTTCTTCCTTATGCAGCAACACTCAGGTCCTAAGTGAGGCTTTTGCCAAAGCTGTAACACTCTCCATCCTCTAGAATCTAAAAAGCTGAAGCCCACACTGCAACTGTTCCTCTTTGGCAGAAGTACAGTAGGATCTTCTGTCAAATCTCTAATTTGGCAAAATTTATAGGGATGTAGTAGTCTTATGATTTCTACTCATTGGTTAAATCTGGTCGAAATTTGCCTGGGGATTCACAGGTTATTAGTTCAGCAGAAAAAAGCCACCAATAACCAGATGGATTATTTATCCCTCTTCCCTTAGCAAGGAGGTGGAAATGTGAGGGTTATAAGTGAAAAACACGTACGTTTTATGTACTGGTATCGCAGAGTACCCATAAGATTGCACAAAAACCTTTCCTTCCTATCTCTCCTTTTATGTTTGCATATCCTTGCATTAGGCAAATTGTTATATCATACAATATATGAGTGCTAAATTGACTACAGTGGGAAGGAGGGAGTTTGTGCTTGGCATCATGTTTAACTGTTTCAAAATACCTACGGAAAAGCAGCTGATTGTCAGACTGTTGAAAAGCAGAATTTAGAATATAATGAATTAGTCATTTTAAGTATATTTTTCCATGGTGATACTCTGAGTGTGGTTGTATCTCCTGTCATCTGTGAGTTAAAACTTTATTTTCTTGATGTTTGGGAAAGTTTTGCCTTTACAGATTTTTCTACTGTTTGTCTTCTTGTCCCTTTGGAATGTTCATCCCTGGGTTTGATGAAGTTCAGGCTTCTATTCATGTGCTTTATAATAATTTCCATGTAACTGGCCCAAAATAATCTAAGAAAATAGTATTAGCTGCCAGCTTGAACACCTGTTTTAACTACCAAACAGATGTGAGACCCGTATAGGAATTGGCAGTAACACTTGAAGTATTAAGTATTATCCATATGGACAAGAAGATTCAGAATGTGCAAGAAGAATGTGGGATCTGTAACCTTCAGATCTTCCATTGAACCATTCAGCTTTCATGTTCATTAATCCTAATTTTCCTGCTCTTCTTTGTTTCATGCATTTTTCTGAGTGGGTTGTGTTTGAGAAAAGAGAATTGGCTGAGGGTCCAAGCAACCTCTAAAGGAAAGATTTTATTGAAATCCTTCTGAGTGCCTCACTTGCTTACTGGTATTGGCCACTTACATCTCAAAGAGTGTGGTCTGCTTGACAGGTCTGCTATGTTGAATGCTGCTAAGCAAGAAGTAGCCACATAGTACAGTCTCACTGAGTATTTGTGCTTGTGCTCTTCCTTTTTTATTTTTCCTTTCCCAAAATGTATGCTGTAAATATACAACAGCTGGGTTGTTTTTTTTTTAATGTATCTTCCCATTGCTGTCTTTCATTCATTTATTTCTTCACTTGAGCTTGTATCATTTATGAGCACTTTCTAGCTCTCTGTGCAACAATACTTTCTTCTGACAAAATACTATCTTATGAACAATTGTTTATATGGTCTATTTCTTCCCCCTGGCATTGTTCTGAATTCCAGTGTAAATGCATGTACACAGCCATGCAGCTCTGTGCCCTTAGAATTACTGTTTGTGATTTGCATAGGTTGGAAGAAGGGCCCAGGTTAGCAATGGTGTAGACTGAATGCCAGGACATGGCACTAAAGAACTAACAGTGGGGCTTTAAATGTTGCTGAGTGAATTGAGTTTCTTTGCAAGTGTCACACAGCTCCTTTCATCCTGGGCTGTTGAGCTGAAGTGATTCCCCCACTGAATGTGCACAGCATATTTTCTATCCTCTTTCCCTACACCCTCCTTCCCTCCTTTTCTGGAGTGGCTAAAGGCTAAAGAAATTTAAATTATAATCTCCCCCTACTGTTATAGAAACTAGTCAGTGTTTCTGGTGGCACAGCTGGATGCTAATAACGTTGGCTTATGCAGTGGTTTGTTTTGGGCTTCACTTACCAGCCAATTCTGAGAACTGGGAGGGAGTTTTTGCTTCATAAGAAAGCAGTGGCTATTTTGCTTGGCACTCTTTTTCTTCCCATCCACCTGCCCTAAAGTCTGTGGGGTACACTTTATTTTGAAATGTCCTAGACCTACCATTGTTTCGCTTAATTCTCTGACTTGCATAAGATCTCTGCTGGGTGAGGTCAGAATATCCTAAGAATGCTTGTTGTGGCTGTTGTTGTATTGAGGTATGCTTTGAGGTGTTTTGCTTTTTTTTTAGAGACTGTTTCTCTAAGAAAGAACAATTAGGGCAAGTTGAGTCAGAGCTCAGCTGGAGCCGTGCAGGGTATCTGGAAACTCCACATTTTATGGGAGTCAGAGTGGCAAAAAGATGATGATGTTCCTGACAGCAGTGGGGCTGCCAGGGTGAGAGGAGAGGAGTTAAAATGAGTTGTATAGGAAAATGAGACAGACATTTGGTAAGTTGGGTAAACTTGTGCTAAATAGCTTTTATTATTGAAATTGCACACCACCAACTTTTCAGTTTTCCCTTGAAAGCAACTGGTTAGCAGGCTGCTAACATAGCTCTCTAGAGCCAGATGCAATTTGTGAACTTGAAAATACCCTACAAGTGCTAAAAACCCTCAAACAACTGCCCAAGAATTTAAGGCTTCCCAGGAGGCTAAAATTCAGTGCTGCTTTGCAGAAAAGACAGAGAAATAATAAAAGCAGATGAATTTTTCTGTGTTCTTAAGGTACCTGTAAATATACATCCAGCTTCTTTAATTTCTTTTCATTGGATAGCTTATGATCTTAACATCAATAAACATAAAAGTTGCAAATGCTGCCACAGTTATAGCTTTACATTGCATACTACAGCTAAAAAAAAAAAAGAGCTCCTTGCGCTACATAGAGGTATTTAGAACAAAAGTATTTATTGGAAAATAATTCAAGCAATAAATTGAGTGAATGCATTTTAGTGCTAGGATGCCTGCAGGACAGCATCTATGTAAGTTGCTATATGTTTACCTTACTGATTCTATTACTTTAAAACTTTGTTTCCTTTTGGGAAGAAAAAAAAAAAAAACAAAAACCAAAATGAAAAGGCAAATGCTAATACCTCTATTATCTGATAGAGACCTTCCAAATGATACAAATCTCATCTCTCCTGCTGTTTTGCTGTCTGCTTTTTCTAGTGCTCTTTTTGTCATTGAGAGGTTATGACAACATAAGCCATATTGTATTTATAAACATCACGTGTTTCCTTGATATGACTTGCAGTGTCTGCCAAACAGAACACATGGAAGAAACATTTCTCATTAGCTCAGCATTGGTTTTGGTTATACTGATTTCCGGGACAGGAAAAATGCCTTCCTTACTCAGATTTAACTTTCATACAGTAGAAAGAAAGCCTCTGAGTGTCCATGAAATCTCTTGAGCAGAGACGCTGCAGCTCTTTCAGGCCACATACTTTGTCTGACAAAAAGAGAAAAAGCAGTTTATTTTAAAGAGCAGATGTAATGGCATGTATTGCTGAAACTAATTCTGAATTAAAATACCTGCCAAAGTCATCTAGAAACAGAACTCACCAGGAGCTGTAAGGTAAGATGATGCTTATAAATAATGAAGGATATGTAATTTTTTTTTTACTATTATTTTCCAAATGAAAATATATTTTCAGATTAACTGGGAATTTAAATCAGAACAATGAAAACTGTTTCTTCTTCCTTCAGCTGTTGAAAAAATATTTAATTGCTCTTTAAACCACCAAACTCTACTCTTAGATTTTATGTCTAGTTTCAAACTTACATATTGAACATGAACAGTTATTTTCCAACTTGCTGTTACAAATCTTGCTGAGATCTGACCAAAATATATAAAAGAAGTCTCTGATATTCTGGATTTTCTTTTTACTGATATGGATTTTACTACTTTTGCTTTGAGTGGGTTTTCAGTAGTTACCAATTATTTATGCATGTACAGACCTGCAGATATCAAGGAGTACCTGCATCAAATTAGTCTGTGATGAAAGACTGTAAATGTACCTGTTCTCTTTCATTCATGTGTCCTTTGATATACAATACCTACTGCTGTGCAAAGCCTAAATTAGTGAGAAAAAGGATAGAATTATAAAGAAAAAAAATTATTTTTATTTTAGCTACACATAAAACAATATATTAATCTCAAATGTTTTCTAGCTCAAAGCTGCTTTGTTTAAAGATACAGATCCTGCATTACAATTGGATGGACACTGCACTGTTTCTTTTTTAATATGATGGCTTTGTGCTTTGGTGTATTTTATTTATTTCACAAACATTAGAAATAGTATTATATGTATGTATAGGGAATATATGTATGCATAAGGAATATAACCTTGTATTACCATACCAAGATTTTAAAAGATACTTCTGGGTTTTTTTTAAATTTTCAAATAATGAGTATGGATTTTAAGTCGATATGAAGCTGCCGTTGAAAGAAAGTGCCATGTTCTTGATATGAAACCTCGCAAAGAACACGAGCTTGCCACGCCCATGCAATCATCTCCCAGTTAGTCTGAGTGTCATATGGTAGATATCACAAACCAGTAACCTGGAAACTCCCAGAGAGTGGAATTTTTAGGGAGTGGGTTCTTTATTTCCCACTAACAGGCCTGTATTCAAGCTGGTCTGCCTTTCATGTTGAGGTTTGCTGAGAGCTTACCCTGCAGCTGATGAAGTTACTTAAAGACAACATATTATCTGTTTTGGGTGAAGGTCTTTCCAGCCTGTCATTAAAACTGGAAATCTTATCTCTCATGTATGTCTGAGGTTCTTAGGCAAAGATTTTGCTGCCTTCAGTGACAGCTTGCCCTGCATAAAAACATAAGGATTGGATTTGAGTCCATTTTTTATTGTCTACTAGTTTCTGCTTTTATTCTTACTCCGCCTCTTTTTACATAATGTTTCCTTGTGCCAATTCTTTCGAAGTTTTGCTCTTTCTTTTTTTTCCCCCCTGCTTTCCTTGCTTTTAGTACAACAGTTTGCACTAATTTGACTGCTTGAAATTCCTAAATAGATGACAGAGTCAGCTGTTGCCAGAGCTCCCTAAACACATTGATAGATGATAAAAATGCTCATGGCTGTGACCTCCCTTACCAGGAGGGGAGGTCCTCCTTTACCTCCTTTGTAAACCAGGTAGCTTATCTGAATTGCAGGAGTCACGCAAGTCAAAGTCCAGTCAAGTTTTATGACTTCCAGGTAGCTTTCCAAATGAGCTGTTACTCAAAAGAGGGGTTAAAAATCACTTTTTGAAGGTGGGCGTTTTGCTACCAGGGTTCCCAGAACCAAGTGAAGTTAGCAACAATGTTTTTTCTTCTTCAAACAACCCATTCTTCTTGTCATCCAGGACCTTAGCTTTTTCAGTAAGTTTTTCACAAATCCAAAATGCGTTAGTTCATGTGATCGTGTCCCAGATTCTCTGCTTTTATTAGTCATTAGCCTTATGAATACTAAAGAGAATTAATTCTGTCCCTATCTTCCTTTTAACAAAGAGGAGTAAACCATTACCTGGTGTTTAAGGGAACACAGTTACACATCTGAGAATCTTGATTCTTCTCCATGTTGGATTGCACTTTTTCTAATAAGGGCTCTGGAAAACTAATCAGTCTTCTGAAAATATGAGCAGTAAAAATATCTTTCCTTGGATACAGGTTAAGATCTGGGGTTAAAAAAAGCCTCAGCTGGCAAAAGCAAGACAGTTGCAAATATCAGCACTCAGTAGGACTCCATGAGAAATGATGTGATGCTGAAATTATTTTTTGTCTGAATAGATGCCTTTCTTACATCATTGCAAATTTGAACTCCATGTGACTAAGTGAAAAGACTGAGCGGGTGTGTTGGGTAAAGGGCTAGTCCCTGTATCACTTGATATTTACTATAGATAGCTTGACCTTTGGCTAAACTAGATTGTTTACTTCAGCCATGCTGACCAATTTGTATATTTTTGGGATAGAAGGAAGTAAAATGAAAAGAAAATGTAGGATTCAAACAGTATAGGAAGAAGTTTGTGATCTAAGAAGACTCTTAGTTGGTGCACTGATAGCACTTCTAACACTTCAAAAGACATACAACTGCAAATGCTGTTTGACCTTATAGCAATGAGCTGTGGTGTGGCTTGGACACTTGCATTGCAAAATTCAGTTGAATTAAAGACTTTCCATGACCATTTCTCCTGCCAATAGTGCTGACTCCAGAACTCAGCACAGCACCTTACTTCTTCTGACTTTCTGCGTCCTTATATTGGAAGAAACAGGTGTAAACATGCTGCTTATGTCTTTTGACTATCAGCTCTGTTTTATAGTATTTTTATATTATTTACATTCTAACCCATTTCATATATCTGTAGTAGGAATTTTATTTTGACTCATTTGTTTGGTAATGTAAGATGAGAGCAAGGGTTACGCTTTCTTTATGTTCATTTAACTATATTAAGTTGTTCAGTTTTATTTGTCTTCAGTGCAATGAGAAGAGATACAAATATGGAACAAAAATAAGAGCTGAGTCGTTAGTACAGGGAGTCAGGAAGCCATGCATTTATTTTGATTTATGAGTGCAGTTACTAAAAGTATTTTTCTTTTAAATAGCAGGAATCTGATATACAGTATATTTAAACCAAATAAAAATGCTGATCTGTACCAGAACTGTATATCTTTGAAACTATTCCTTTTTTGGAAAAAAAAGAGATGACCCCATCAGCTCTGTGGTGCCCTGAGGAAGTGCTGAAATTGAGGCTGGTCTGAAGGGTTTGGCTCCCTGCATTGGTGGTGGTTGTCTCTGTTATGTACATGGTGTCCTTCATCTCTTCAAAGAGAACAGGGAGGGGGGAGGAAATGCTTTATGCATTTTCATGAATTACATGACTCTGTTCTCAGAAAATTCTACCATAAAAAGCATCAGTGGAAAATCAAAAGAAAGGAACTGTTGGTTTGAAAGCAAAAGCAACAATTGGTTTGAATGCAGCACTATTTATGAGGGTTGCCATAATGTTAACTTTAGAAAAATAGATCAGTAACAGCTTTTTTATATTCAATCCAAACAATCTAATAGCTTATGGAATGGGTGGGCCATGCTATACTGATGAGATAAATGTGGATATTGGCAAACCAATGATGTAATTATGTGAATTCGACCTTTTTAGGACTGAAATGTGTTATGTTTTAGTGTGTTTATATTTTTGTCATTTGTGATAAAACCCTGAAAAATCTTGGCTGAAATGCCAGGAGATTTCTTAGTGCACTCACCATTCTGTCTGCATAGTACACAAAGGAAGCATAGGAAAATAAAGCATGAGAAATTTATTAACTTCTCTCTACTTAATTGGATAATCTAAACTTTTTTTTAACTCTCACATTTCATTTGTTCATAGGAAATTAAATACATAAATAGGCAGAAATGAGTGCCTGTTAACTGATCTGGGTGTTTGTCTTGCCAATCAGGAGTAAAGACTGGTAGCAGGGAGATAGCTGAAATGATGAAATGCTGCTGGGGAAATAAAGTTCCACACAGAGGCACTGTGATTTCAGACAGGCCAATCAATGCAAAATGTGCTGCATCTCATCCATCTTTTTGCTCACTTCGCCTAAAGCCTAAAGTGTGGCTAGACTGGAAGCTCTCATGGGGCGGATCTGGGTCAGCCTCCGAGTGGCCTTGTGCTCCCTTCCCTTCCAAGCACGGTTCAGCCAGTGTGTTGTCAAAGTTGTCTGACTGACAGCTAATCTGTGACAGCAGGTTCAGTACAGGTATAACCAGGCTAGTCCAAATACAGAACCCATTCCTGTAGCTATGTTTAAGAGGATGCATGTTGTAAGCTCACTGTTTTATGGGAAGAACAGCGATACTGCTTTCCTCTTATTTTTTTGTTTGCTTCTTGTTTTACACCTGAAAAAAAGGTGACCTCCATGTAGGAATGGGAAGGGCCGTCGAACATTATGATGGCCAAAGAGCTCTTGATGTGCAGGTGTTTTCTTGTGGTCGTAAGTCTGTGTGGTCAGGGGATTGATAACATGATGGAATTGATAAGGGGAAAATTCTTCTGAGAAGTAAAGGCTGCATGTACATGCGCATGTACACACACATGACATCTCTCATCACTTGCCAGAGCTTGGTGATGATTTCATCAAACCAGAGTTTCTGTTGTCCCCCTCTAACAACCAGACATGTACAGAGGGCAGCAGCCACCTCAGCGTTCTCTCTCAGCACGCAGTCCCACTGCTCGGGGCCTCTCAGAGGTGCTGCACTAAGGCCTCACTTGTAGGAAGCTGTTATTTTTCACAGTGTCTGAGGGAGATGAAGCTGTTTGGTACCTTACATCTTCAGTGGTAATGGCTGAACTAGTTTTTGAAACCTAATGCTGGGTTTCAAAAGCCATTTATAGCTTTAAAGTGCATCTCAAATATCTTTGTTTTGAATATGAGAGTGGATTGCAAAGGCAAGTGATGGTCTTATCTTCTTTTCCCATGTTCTCAAGCATTCATGGGTCACTCCAGCTGGCATTTACCTGAAGTGCTCTGCTCACTTCTTTCCTAAAAAACACCCTCATGTTCTGACCACACCTGCCAAAAACCCCACAAAGCCTCAGACTATTAAACAAAACTAAATAAGTTTATCTTGGATGTTCTTCTTCCTAGTCCTTCTTCTCCTTCCTTCCTTGCCCTCTCCCTCCCATGCCTGCTGTGCTAGGCTACAGCATTGTAATAACAAGAAGTAATGCAAAATCTTCTAGGACGGAAGAAAATTTGCATTAGTTCATGTTTTTCCACTTCATTCTGTTTTTTTCTTTCTTTCATTGAATTTTTTGTTGACTTTTCCTTCATACACTACAGTCTCTTTAACTCCTCTTTTTCGCATCAGCTCCTATCTACCCAGCTTAAGTAAGTCTCTTATTTTTCTTTTTTTATTTATTATGCCTTTCTTGTTTCGCTATTAATTTCTCAGCATTCCATCTCCAATATTACTTTCATCTTTCACAAACCCCTATTTAATATCCTTCACACTGTCTCATTCCCTTTTTGTTTTGTCTTTTTTCCTTCCTTCTGTAGTTCTACACTAAGAATTCCCTATTACCTTTCCACATAATTCTTCTTTACCTCCTGTCTATCTTCCCAGTTTCAGGGAATCACAGTCATTTAGGTTGGAAAAGATCTTTAAGGTCATCAGTCCAAGTCATGAGTTAAGTCTTAGTTAAATGTCTGCAATATATGACTTGCTTCTTTTTATTAATATTTCTGCATTACCTATGAACTAAGAAGGAAAGATTTCATGCCACAAACTCAGTTCTCTGCATTTAAAAAGTTAGAAAGTTTAGGCATAAACAAGTGTGCTAATGGTAGGACAGAGGAAGAGAAAAATGAATGTACTTCTGTGTTGCTCTGCTGATAAATAATGTTTATTGCCAGCTTCAGGAGAGAGATGCTTAATTCTTAGTTCAATAAAACAGGAACCACAGGTCGGTTGGATTCTCCACAGTGGATCACAGCAATGTCCATTGCGTGGATCAGCAAGCAGCAGATGGAATGAAGCTGTCATTGTACTTTGTAGTTATAGGATCTCAGCTTCCCTATGAAGAAGGGGGAGAAAAAGGAAAAAGGTAGGATGAGAAGCAGAGCAGAAAGTGAGCTAAATGAAAAGACATATGGGCAGGCTCACTATAAAGAATTTTTTAAAAATCTAATCCTTGTAAGCTCAGTGTAGAAATTGCCGCCCACTGCAGTCAGTGGTGAGAGGTTGGGAATGCAGAAGGGCAGTTCGTCCCACCCAGCTCTAGGGGAATGAGCTGACTCTGGAGGATGTCTGGCTGACTTTCTTTTAATGCAACATTAGGTGAGAAAAATCCTCAATCCGGAGCAATTAATATTGCTTCTTGACTTTTTGAGAGGTGCTTAATGCATATATGTCTGTGATACATGCTGTGATACTTTCCTATAGCTAGGCAAATGCCCTTGCTTAAATTAGCACAGAAACAAGGGGGAAGCATGAGGTTTGAATTACAGGGTAGACAGACAGACTGCAGACCTGATGTAATAGTTTTGCAGAACCTTCTTCATGCAACTCCAGTGAGAGCTGGCTCTATTTGCTCTAGTAAACGCAAAAAAAATTTTGAGAGGCTTATAGAGTTTCCAGCAGAGGAGTTCCCACTTTTACTTGTTTGCCTTTAACTTTTTTAATCCCTAAAAATTAAAAATTTTGGATTATACAGATCTGTCACCACAAAAGGACAGGCCAAAAATTTACTGCTACTATACAAAACATATATGTATGTATATGTACATAATGTTAATACACAGGTTACAAGACAACACCGTTCTCTGGGGAGTGTGGGCTGGTTCAAAGGCTTTGCACACAGGTTGCTCCTCACTGCAAACTGCAGCTGTTCTAGTGAGAGTGCTGCTTTGCCAGCAGTGACGCTGTAGAGCTGCCTGTCCTCTTTACAGTGATGCATTCTAGCCAGTAGTAATGTGCTCTGTGGTGAGAGAGGGCTTTTTGTTTGTTTGTTTGCATTTATGTTGTAAGAACTAGGGAGTTTGGAATAAGAGAATTTTATGGTACTTGTGTTTACCCCAAGGCATATCTGTTCACTGCATGCCTTTGGAATCAGTAAACAGAGGGAATACAAACAATATGCATGTTTAGGAGAAGATAGTGTGGTCTGCACATAATCTCAAATCCAGTATGTGTTAGGCAGCCAGAACTGTTCTGTTCCCTCCCTGTTTGTTTAGCTTGGCGTCTCAAATTCAAAGAGCTTCTGTAGGATTTTCAGTCTTCAAGGAAACACCACACACTTCCTTGTAGGTATAAACATGGGCAGTGGGCTGAAGAGCTGATGTGAAAAAGTCAAGGCTGATTTGAGAGAGTTTTTCAGGGTCATGGAGAGCAGTGTGGAGTGCAGAGTGGCAGCAGCACAGCCTGGCTGGATGCCAGGGTGTGTTACCTCAGCGACTTTGTGAAGGACAGCAGTCTGGGGGGCTGTGTTCTGCTCCCTCATTTTTGCCATGGGGAAGCAACTGACACTGAGATCAGGATGAGGTAAGAACACTTTTTTCTTCTCTGCTGAGTATTTTGGAGGCAAAGCTAAGGGTGGATCACTCTCCTTTCATAGAAGAAATTGAATATCATATCATGGTGCCACCCTAAGCAGAGAGAAGAAAGATGCTGGTGGCAGTTCCCCAGCTGCCTTCATGAGTCTTGTGTATCAGAGCCAGCAGATTTAGGAGATCCTGCAGACAACTCCACACATGGGTCTTTGTCATCTCAAACTGCTGGTTTCTTGGATCAAAAATTAGAAGCTGGGTGGGCAATAGGACTGGTGAGGTGGTAGAAACTTCCTTGGCAGAAAAAACCCCAAACCTCAAAACCCAAATCCACACCCAAAATCCTACCCCCAAACCCCCAAACACAGGAGAAAATATGCTTTCTTTGTAATTCAGCTCTAAAAGCTGTCATCAGCAAACTGTCTTTCCATTTGGATTCTGCTGGACTGAACTAACTTGTTGAATTTAAGCAAAACCCTATAGACTCCACCACAAGCTTTGTTCTGGAGTGCTGAGAACAAAACCAAGTCATGAGTTAGTGACCAGCAATCACTGTAAGTGCTTCCCTGTTTTCTGTCAAGGAAAGAGTTGTTTACAGCACTATAAGGCATTAACTACTTAATTATTTCCATCCATGAAAGTATTATTAAAGGCATAGGAACCAAAAGAGCAGTTAGCAGGAGCAGAAAGAACTTTGATCAGCAGTCAAGCAATAAGTTATGTCTATGTCACACGTATATACCCCACAGTAGACTTCAAAATATTCTCTGGCTTTATAATTGTGTGTTCTACTGATGTTTAGTCTCTAACATTTTTTCTGCTTCAAAATGAGGGACACAAGCAGAAAATAAATTGATGTGATGAGCAAATTGATGGAAAGGTCCAACAGACCAACATTGTTAATGATGTAGAAGAAAGGAGGGTGACTGGCATTACAGGTCTGTGGTAACTTGAGCCTGTCATTAGTTTTGGTTAACATCGGTTTTAAAGTCCTAAATTAACCTAAACTTCCAGGCTTGGTCTCAGTGAAGCCTGAGACCAGTGTTGTGCTCAGTGTTGTGCTCAGTGTTGTGCTCAGTGTTGTGCCTCTTAGGGGCATACCCTTGGTTTACACAGGGGCTTGAACTGAAAAGGAGCTCTTGTTCTGTACAGTACTTTATAAATAAATATATGGCATGTAATTATACACGGGATAATAGATAATAGATGGCAAGCTAGATAATGCTTGAGGGCTCTGATAAAGTAATTGAGATGGAAAGTGATGCTTGAATTGTTTGTATGCACTGTTAGAACCTACAAATTAAATTACAGCCTTGGTAATGATGTAACTGTGCCCGATGTATTTTAAAATTAAAAGCAGATTAATTCATCTAATTAAAAGCTTTTTGTATGCATCAGACATACAAGAAGACTCTTGCATATCATGTCATATGTATGGAGAACTAGTTATATCCCAGTCTGATGTTCTGGGATATACTTTGTCATGCTGGAGTCCAATTACTGAAAATGCGCAGCCTACCAGCTTGCAAGTCATTGCATGGAAACTTAGCAAAATACAGTAATCTTTATTATCCTGCATGTTAGCATAATAATGTTATTTCTCACTTCAGGTTTGTTAGCCTGTAAGGAAGAGCATGGATAGAAGAATATTCTCTGCAACTGCTGAAAAGCACATGTAGCATTAAAGTGTTCTAGGAGAATTTGCTTGTATTTTTTACTCTTGATGTTTCTGAGTCGGGTTGGTCTGCCAACCTAAGCAGCTTTTTAACTAGGTCAGGTATATACATTCATTCATTAAAAGGGGATGCTTGACTGGTTGGTTAAACCTGCCAAATATAAACCAGATTCTTCAATGGTAAATACTGCTTTACCCCTACACTGCAAGAAACAAGCCTTGACTGATTAAATTTGAAATAAACATAAATAGGTTTAACATTGTTTCTGTGCCATAATAATACTTTATTATAGTGCTACTGCAAATATTTAATAAAAATAATTTTAATATATTTATGGGGAAACTGAAAAGTAAGCATTTATGACAAAATTTTTTTTCTTACATTTATGAAAAAACTGTTACTATTACACTTCATATAAGGTTCTAGTAAAGGTCTAGTCAAGATCAATAATAGCTTACAAATTTACAGCTTACATTACAAATCTGAATTCACAGCAGCTGTCTAGAAATCTGGAAGATTTCTCTGATGCTGGGCTGGGGGTAGTAAGGGGTGGAACACCTGGATTTTTAATTTTGGCTACCAGATCTGCTCTGATCTTTCTCCTGTTACTTAAATGCTTAGTGTCAAATTGCTGTTTCATACCAGAAATGAATGATGCCTCCTTCACTAGTGGCTGAGAGCAGTATTGTGAAACAGAAATGCTACTCCTGTAAGGTCCCATTAGAACTGATTCTGCACAGCAATATTAGCTGATGATCATATGCTTAAATTGTATTTTTATTCCTTTGAATGCCATTTATGATGATATAGGCAATTTTTTATTTGCACAAAAGCAAAATCAGACAAAATCCAAACCAAGAGCAAAAGAACCAACCCCCCAAAGCAGAAGATAACTGCAGGACGGGGAAGGGTTTGTGTCATGAGATTTTTCCCTTATGATATTAAAGTGTCATCTCTTTTAGGCTGTAAATGCTGTCTTTTTAAGGAGACAATTTCCATATTCTATGGTCTTTTTGTGTGAGGAGATAGAAGGGAGTGAAGCATCCTTTCTGTTCTAATTTTGGAAAATGTATTTACCTTCTCTATTGTTTCCTCTTAAAAAAACCCAATGAAACAAACAAAAAAACCCCCTAACAACCAATCATAATGCCTTATGTGGTGTGCTGCAGAGATAACAATGAGATTGATTTATGGGGATCCCGAAGTTCAGATTCGCCAAGTGGCTCAGGTGCCTGGTTAATGAGTAGACAGCTCCTCAATGGGAGGAGTTTGCTCTTCCTTCTACAGTGTCACTGCCAATCTGAGGAGGTGAAAATCTTCTAAGGTTTATAACTACTGAAATTTTTTTCTTAAAATTCTGTCTACTGGGCTTGCTAAATAGTTGGAGGTCTTCACCTGTTGTTGTTGAATATGTATATGTCTCATAGTGTTGCCTTTGAAATGCACTGTGTTACTGAAACAGAGGTTACTCACTATTTTATTTATGCCTTTTCCCCTTTGTGAGTCTCTTTTGTGGTTCACTCCATAATGTTAGTCTCTTTCTGTGCATCTTATAGGCACACATTAAAAAGTGATTGAGCAGTTGAATCACATAGTGTTGCACAGTTTGTGACTGGGTGACATGCCAAGGAGGTTATTTAGTGACTAATTTCGAAGGGGAGGAGAAATCGCAGGCTTGTCACGTGGAAAAGTACTTCAGTCTATTGAAACAGCATTGCTTAGATGACCGGATAAAGCAAGATGGCCTGTTGTGAGCAAGAGGGAACAAGGAACATTTTCCCTGTTTCGAAACCTTTTCACAGAAGACATGGCTATACAAAATATTATACCATAGACCAAGGATTGGGATTCAAGACTGAAAACAAAAAGTGCTTTATTAGATGACGTGGAACCAAATGTTCATCTCACTGCTGTAGCCATTTGAGTGATTTCCTTAAGAAACAGTAAGTGACTTTAATTATTTTAGAGCAAAGATCTTATCAAAGATTGTTTTATTGGTCCGTAGGCAACAATGTTGTCTAAGTGTGTAGTAAGAGTGCTAATGTTTTAAACAGTGAAAACAAATACTCAGGGTAGCACCAGGATAGCTGAAGAAATTATGCCCAAAGAGCAGACTGTGTAGGATTTGGTCTGAAAACTCTCCTCTCTGCTTGTTTGCATGATCCATCTTCAGCATGCACATTGACTTACAGGCAAGGTGAAGCCTTGAATCAAACATTATTTTTGATATTACCATTACATTTGTTTTGTGGTTAGCTTAGAATTTTATGGATCTGTTTTACATTCAGTAAAAAGTGAACTAGGTATTCTTTGTTTTCCCCATGGGAGCTTTAGGATATGGTATGAATTAAACTTATATGTAGTCAGGGATATAAAAGGACATACAGAGACATGTAAAATACCTTGAGGTAAAACATTTGGATCACTGTAGGGACTGGATTCATACACAAGTGTGCATTAAACATATATGTATAAAATAAGGGAGAATAATGTTAAGAATGTGTTTGATACTCTATGGCATGGCAAGGGAAATGATGCTGTGTCTGAGCTTCAGGTCAGTGTATTGGTAACCACAGTATGGTGTCCTAAAAATTCTGGTTTTGAGGATCAAATAGTGCTTTTGCCATAACCTCTGTGCACACCTGCACAACTGGGAGAAAGATGTGGGGACTGGATGTCACAGTGATACTGAGTAGTGTGGTGACAACACCTGATTATGATTCACTCAGGATGCCTCCTTTCTGGAGGGTCATGTTTATGTTCTCTAAATTCCACCTCCTAAGATAGGGAGCATCATCTTCTGGTTCTCCTATTTTCTTCATGTCAGCTTCTAGCTAGCTGAGCCTGGACAAAATAAACAGTAATCTATGAACATAGAAACTGGAGGACTGGATGATTTCACCATCACTAACCATCACAGGCTCATCCTAACAAACATCTTATATTGACTGACTGTGTTGTTGTTTGTCAAGGAAAAGAAAAAAACATGGAATTAAGAGCATAAATGGAAGAAGAAAAACCCAATGATTCCCTTGACAAATCCACCATATTTGTAATCAGTCCCTAGAAAAAGAAAGGTTCTCTTTCATAGATGGTCTGAGTTTTTATCTCAATTCTCCTTTCACCATAATACAGAGATTTTTACAGCTGGGCACATACCGAAACTATACAAAAGGACCTAAAAAACTGAAACCTAGGTGCATGCTAATACTGGGAAATTAATTATAAGTGTTGAGATTTCTTGGGGAGCTCTGCAACTCCTTTTCTGGAAAATTATCCAGGAAAAAAGAATGGAAATATGTGGAAACATGGAAAAATACAGAAAAATGTTAAGAGCAGCAAGCTGGGTCTTGGACTTCCCCATTCATTGGAAGTTTGAACATTTGAAATCAGCTTCATTTTACCAGCATGTGGTCCCCATAATGAAAACCAATTGTGAACCCTGGCAGCTCCTAGAACCATGAACTGTGGGGTCAGATTCAGCTGAGACCAGGTTCCAGCTTAGGCAAGGTCAGTGGTTTCGTGATCTGAAACCTTTTTTTTGGGCATCAGAGGGCCCATTCTTAGCCAAAATTGCCAAGTAAGCTTCTAGTCTGGAAGCATTGCTGAGGAGTGATGGCTGTTGAAACCCCGGCATGTCTCACTGCTCGGTAACCCCAAACTACCGAGCACCCACCCTGCTGAAGAGACCATGGAAGAACTGGGGTCCCTACCCCAGATCAGACTCTGACGAAATTGACCCAGGTCTACAAATCTGGAAAGCCAAAGCTCTAGAGCACTCAAGGGATGTCTGGTAAGAAATAACACCACTGTTGACTGAAATCTGCTGGGTGCTTTTTTCCCAGCTTTTGTCTTTACTGAAACGTTTTGTGAAACGTTTCAGCTCTCTTGGATTAGAGTTGTCTGCTGAAAGTACATGTCATTGGAAAGTTTCTGACCAGAAATAGCTAAAAGTTATGCTAATGTGTTTGAAGTTTTCAAATATGGCGTCAAGCAGCTGGAGGAACCCACAACTGCAACCAGCATGATTTTTTTTTCTGTAATGACCCAACAGAATGGGGAAATTTATAGGAACTAGAAGGCATTCTATGAGAAAGCAAGAACAGACAAGTGTGACAGCCTCTCAGTGATGTGTGATTTGGCTTCAGACAGTTTTTATACAGATAATTAAAATTTTCATTTAACTGTTTACCAATTCTGTAATTTTCAAGTGCACTTTTTTGTATTGTAAATTATCTTATTTTAGAAATACTAAAACTGTATAAAAGTGTTTGGGTTTTTTCAAAAGTGGATTTGTGCTTTCAGCTCTCCAAATCCAACTGGAATGAAAGATCAGTCATGACAGAAGTGTTATCATATAGTGCAACTAATGGTGAAGCTGAGCGGTTTGGACAACTAGTACAGTAAAGCTGTCAATTTATTTTTATGAAAAAGAACAAACTTGTGGATTCTATTGTTGTTGGATTGAGGGTTCTTTAATTAAGTCTTTCCTCATTAGAAAAGTGAAGGATTGCCTTACTTTTTAGAGGATTTTTTTTCTGTTGAGCAATTTTCATAAAAGATCTCTTTACAAACAGTTTAATTTATCAGTTTTGTATCAGTACTTAGTGTTTCTGTAGCTTTTTCATCATAGACTCCAAGGTCTCAATATAATTCTTTGCAGGTGTCCTGTGTTTACTGTTGGGTGAGCCAGCTTGAGGAGCATAGGTGCACTTTCCTCAGGGAAATGCAGGGTGTCAAAGGGAGAGTAAGAAAAATAATAGCTTCACATGGCTGAGAGGTGATTAATGGAGTCTGTTGGGAACTCCCCAGTGTCTCCAAGAGGGTGCATAGGTAACCTCCATCTCAGGAACATGGTCTGTGTAGGTATTTTGGCAGTCTGAAAAACTTGGGGCAAAGCCAATTGCTGTGTTGTCTGGTGATGTAGAGGAGGCCTAGGAGAGCAGTGGGAAGGGCTGCCAGGTCAGAAACTCTGGCCTACTTTTCCCTTTGCCCGAGTTTCACTCTGACATCTTAGCAGATAATGGCTTGAGTCAGGCTGTATGTCTGCTGTCCAGCTGCACGGTGAGCTGAAGGGTTGGAGTGGTGCTCATGAGTCAGCGGCAGGCTTGGTGCCGGGTGCTGGCTGGCATTGCCCTGGTGCGTGCGCAGGCACAGCTCCGCATGCCCTGTCTGCTGGATGCAGAGGGACTGGCTCTGCTTGTCCTCTCTGTGAGCCACCAGGAGCAAGACTCCTTGTACCCACTCGGGTGGATGGATAACTGGTTTGCTGACTTTGTGCAACAGATATTTTCAAAATCTAGCAAGTTACTCAGTGTGCCAATAAGCTTTGCAATAAAGAACATAGCTGGTTTTATATAATGTTGACTCTTTAGTATATAGAGATCCTGTTTAAAAAATTATCAAAATCTGTATCTTAGAGTCTTAAGTCTTGTTAGACTGACCAAAAACCTCCACAGGAGATGTTTAAACATAGTGTAATCTTTTTTGCTATAGAAAGTGAGAGATTCTCAATGATGTGATTTTCCCTCAAATGTTTTATATGGAAATGGTTGCTAGCTGTTTGCCATATTTTAACCAAAGGATTGATAAGACAAGTTTCCATTTCAAGGGTGTAAGTTCTGTAGGCAGTAAGAACAAGGAAGAGAGCTATGTGCTAAAGAAAACCACACCCTTAGGCAAACATATTACATGGCTGCAGTCGAAAAGCACATGATCCTGTCCTTTCTCTAAAAAATCTTCCTCTTGCCCTCAAAGCAATTGTTTGTGACAGCACCCGTTATTTAGAGGCTCAGATAAACCCAATATCCTCTTTCTCTGTCCCTGAGTCATGCCAAGTGGCTCAAGATAGCCTATGTAGAAGAATATGGGGTTTAATGAGCAACATGGGGGTTTTGTGGTGAAGGATGGAAGACGAAAAACAGCGCAGAAAGTGAGATATATATGAGAGAGAGTAGTGTGCCTAGGCTGTCACACCAAAGGGGTACAGATGAGAAGCAAGAAAAGACCATCCTTCACATTTTTAAACTTACCATTAGCAAAGAATCTGGAGAGGAAATACCAACCATGTGGCAGAAGACACTGTAATCCACCGGGTGAAGCTGCCTGGCTCCTGGGAACCAGCTCAGATCCCTGCCCAGCCCACATGCCCTGGTGAATCTTTCCTGGGCACCCTGGACTCTCTGGCTCCAAAAGTCTCCCCTTTGGTACACTCCACCCAGGGCCTGAGTCCTGGCTTGAAACAGCAGGTGAACTTTTCAGAAAGGGGTTGGGTGCCCAGGTGTTTGTGCCCTGCCCAGCCCAAGGGAGCCTTTATTAAGGCTGTGTACACCAAGTGCTATATTAAAGCAAAAGTAAATAATGTTATATACATCAGTACTCAGACACAAGATTTTGAGCAATAGTCCCATATTCAAATTCTTTTCTGTCTTAAAGTATTCCATCTAAATGATGTTAAGGTGGAAAATAGTAATTTTTCTTATGACAGATTGCTTTGACTTATGAGAAATTAATGAGCATATACAGGAATATGAAGTCCAGAAGTAAGGGGAAGTTAAACCTTTCAAATCTTCCCACGGAGGTTTTCTCCTCTCTGCAAGGTAACATTGGAATTTTCCTCTCACTGCAACCCAGCATATCCTAGTGGCTGTGGTTTCTTTGACAGATACTATTCCATCTGTTGTAGCTTTATCTGAAGCGACTAAACAGGGCATGGTGTAGCTTGTACAGTAGAAATCTAGGAGCATTTTCTCTGTGTTCTTCTCTTGGTATAAAACATCTGCATTTGCCTGTCCCTGAAGACATGATCCTAAAGCTGCTCAAGTCAGTAGGAGTTGTTTTGTTCTGCTGGCCCAGAGCCAGAGGCAGTACACACAATATGGCTTAGTACGTTGCAGTGTTTCTTCAAGCCAATAGAAAATATGTTGAATTCCCTCTTACAAAGCGATTAATACTGTTTAGTTATATTTTAATTATGTCTTATTTTAAATTCCAGACTAGATTAATTCTCTGTGCAAATGAAAAAATTATGCCATGTTCTTGTTTGGCTTCATAATTTTTGTCTGGCTCATAAAAGGCCTATCCCAGTGCACACCTTTGTTCTGTTCCACTTATTTATTATTGCTGTGGCCACAATCAGGTTATCTCCTTTCTTCTTTCTGATACCTGATTCTCCAGACTGTTGATCTCCAGCCCTGGGGAACGTCATTTCTAATTCCTGAGTGCAGAACCTGCTGTGATAAGAACAGCTATTGTTTATATACTAACACTGCAATTCCCTTACCAGTGGAAAAACCTGTGGTGGGGCAGGAATAATCTCTTGCTTCATCTGCCATGGATCACTGTAACTTCAATGAATCCAGTCACATTATCAAAGCAAGGAGTGAGAGGGGAGAAAAATTGTGTAGATTTCAGATCAGCAACATCCAATGTACATTATTTTGTGTTTTGTAACTTTAGGAATGTGGAGTCAGGCTTGGTGATACACAGTTTTCTACAATCCCTTGGAGGTAATGGAGAGGGAGGCTGAAACTGTCAGCATGAATTTTAGAAACTATACATTTTTTTCCTATGTAGTTGGTCCTTAGCTGAATTTTTCATTTCCCTCTTCATCCGCCTTAGCCCAAGGGCACCAGAGCAGGCACATGATGCTTTCTAGAGGGAGAATTTCTCCTGTCTGTCATTGATAGTGTTCAGCCATCTAGAGAGGTCATGGTTGTCAGAGTGAGATTCTACACTCTCAAAAGCACAGGTATCCATTGCAGATTTTTGCCAAGGCCTCTCTTAACAAAGCACTAATACATTTGGACTGGCAGTTTCTCGTTTCTTTTCCTTGCTTGCTCGTTCCTTACTGCTGCTTACAAAACTATGATAAAATGTTCAATGACTTTCTGAGCGTGTGCTCCACAAACCCTCTGAATCACTCTTATCTTTGCAATGGCACATGTTATATAGGGTCAAACTGTTTTCATGTAACTTGACTATGTTGTAGTCAATTAATGTGTGGGTTTTTCTTCTATGCTTTGTGTATCCTTTGTGTAATAAAGACCATATCAAGTCATTAAAAACTTAAATCCTGCACTGAAGAAAATGACCAGTTAGTTGTAATATTTATTTTTCTTGTCTAAGGACTTCAGGTATGTTTGTGATGCCAGAGCATCAGCATTTTTATCCTGCTTTGGAAGCAGGGAACTCTAGCCTGTGTGTCTGATCAATAAACTGTTTAAGTCTGTCACTGGCTACATGTACTTGAAACACGTGGCACCGCAACCTCTGATTTCAGCTTCAGTAGCTGTGAATATCAGATTAGGGTGAGAAGGTATTTGCATAAGTAAAAGCATTTTTAAGCCGCTCATATTCCTGTAACATACAGCCCATTTTATTGCTGTTTATAGTTGTTATTTTCATTAGGCACTGAGGTCCCAAAGTGTTTTATTTATGCAGATGTAAAATTATTTTGTCTTGAGGGTTTGTTTTTATTTCCTAATTTTCCATAGACAACCCACATCATGTTTTGCTCATTCAGTAATTTTATATCTTCTGTGTTTTTCCTTTTCTTTCCAGATGCAGAGGGAAATTGCTTATACGGGACGAGACGGCCCAAGTGGTTCCCGCCCTGGATCTGCCACACACCCTCTGCATGTGATGCCCAGCTCTCCACCCTCCACCCCAGTGCCCCACTCCATGCCTCCCTCTCCGTCCAGGATTCCCTATGGTGGGGGCCGGCCCATGGGTGTGCCAGGCAATGCCACCATCCCCAGGGACCGGCTTTCCAGCGTGCCAGCCTCGCGCTCTATATCACCCAGCCCAAGCGCCATTTTGGAGAGACGGGACGTGAAGCCAGATGAGGACATGAGTAACAAAAACCTTACCCTGGTCCGAAATGAAAGTCTGTACGGCGACCCCTACTTGTTTCACGAGGGGAGGATGAGTGTGGCTGCACCACTCCCTGGACACCCCCTTGATGTCCCCGATCACATCGTAGCCTACCATCGCAGTGCCATGAGGTCATCGAGCACTTACTGCAACCCCTCTATGCAGCCTGAAATGCTGGAGCAGTCCTTGTACAGACAAAAGTCACGAAAGTACCCAGAGAGCCATTTGCCCACTCTTGGCTCTAAAACACCTCCAGCCTCACCCCACAGGGTGGCTGACATGAGAATGATCGATATTCATCCTCACCATGGCCCTCACATTCCTGCCCACACCCTCCAGCCTGACAGGTCTTCCCCCAGCCGCCAATCCTTCAAAAAGGAGCCAGGACCGCCCATGTTTGCGGATGCAAAAGCACGGAGTGCTGTCGGCCTCTCGGGCATGGCCGAAGCAATGCCCTCTCCTGCGGACAAGCAGGCCTTTGGCTATGGGTCACCCACGATGCCCAAGGATAAGGAGACAAGGTAAGGCAGAGCTGGGGCTTAATTTATGCAAATGAGAAACGTTCCTAATCTGCACATCCTTTGTCGTTTAAGACTCAGGGGACAATGTAATGTGTAGGAGGCTGCTGCACCCGGCTGCAGTGTTTATTAGCTGCCTGTCAAGGTAGTTAGTAATTTAGAGGAGATGTGACACCATTCATTATTAATTTGAAAGTGTTGCCAACCCATGATGAATCCCTAGTTATTTTCATTTGTGTAAATTTCAGTCATTGGAAAAAATATAATAAAATAAAATGATTAACTGGGATTTTTCTTTCCAGACAGCCAGATCATGTTACAAGAACAAATGATGTTCTGTTCCTGCTAATAAGGGAATATATTTCACCCCCATTAAGAATGACACTCTGATATTACAATTTTGGTTCTTTATGAAGTGAAGTTTTTCTCATCTAGTGTTAGGAAATGGGAAGAATTTATCATTACTGTCTTATCTCCAGTAGAACATGAATTTGCATAAAAATAGGACAGTTGTTTACAATAATGTTCCGTGAGGGGAAACTGCTGAGAAAAGCAAGTCTGTTCCAGGGAAGAAATTGAAACACGAATGCTGTTCCCAGTGATTTTTCCAGCATCACAAGTAGTTGGTGACCTGTTGTTAGCTTCCGTGCAATGGCAATGATGACAATGATCTCTCCTGTCTTTTTAAGGACCAGATTTACACAAAGGTCTGTGAAAGCTTTTCCTGCCATAGACCCTGCCCTGGGAGAGAAAAATCATTACATGGCCAGGCGGTTGCTTTGTATTTATATGAGCTGTGTTAATCTCTAGCGTATTGTTTGTGCTGTTAACTTTTATAGAGCTCTTTAGGGAAGTGAAGATGAATAGCTGGAAAATGCTGAGCTCACAGAGGCCAAAGGTAACTGCTGACTGCCTTAACCACTGGGAAGATATGGAGCTTCATATAGACCCCAGGCTTCCCCTCTATCTGAGCAACTTGCTCAATAATTAGTCACCTCTTACCATGCTTGGCCAGAAAAAAAAGTGGGTCGTGAGGTCCAGTGGTGGGGAAAAACTGGAAGAAAATAAAGAAAATCAGCCACCCACAAAAATTACAGGCTTATAGCTTGGTAGACACAAGAGTACAAGTTAGGGCATATTACAATCTAAGATCAGTGAGATCTGATTTTTATGTATCTGTTTCCAAGAGAAAGTTGCAGGTATCTGAAATTTCATTTCAAGCTACCATTATTAAAGCTAAGAAATTATTTGAAGGAAATTTGCCAATTTTAATCCATTTACAGATTGAAAATTTTACAAAGTTCATGATAGGGATTAAAAATAAGGAAGGACACTAAAAACTTTTTTTTTTATGGGCAATTTTCTGTCTTCCCACTGGGCATCTCAGCTGTTCACTCAGCTACACAGATATGCACAAGGCTGTGTTTGTGAATGGATAGAGAGCAACTACACAGATAGTTCTACAGCTCCTTAAAAGGGAGTTTTGCACCAGGAGTTTTAATCCCGGTCCCAGAATATATCAACAATGAAGAAAACAGTATTTGCATAATTGCACTTCCATATAAATACAGGACCCTAAAATTCAGCATGGTGTGTATTAGTCACATGGCACTGAAAGAATAATTTTGAAAGCTGTCTTCATGTGTTGTGGTTTTTTTCAACCTTGAGGAAGTGTGACTTTCTAAAAAGTAATTGTAAATACCAAAAGCAATTCGTGCAAATTGGTGTGTTTTCTAACAAATCTGCAATATTAAGAATTGGGTTTGATTTCTACAAACACAAAATGCTCTAAGCTGTAATTTTGCTTTGTAGTGATTTTGTAAACTTTGAAAGCAAACACTGTTTAAACCGTACTAAACCAAACAAGGGGTTATCCATGTTGAGGTGCTCTTTTCCTGCTTCAGCACGGGCTGAATTGTTACCAGGTTGTTATGGATACCTGAAGGGTGATGTGTATAATGGCAGACAGGTATCCCCTGCCTTGTTGTGTAGGACTTAGAGTTTACACCCCTAAACAGTATGGGCTTGCTTCTGTGAGTAAGAACATTTTTGGGATTGGAGAAATAGGGCTGAATTCATTCTCTTCCAGGCATGGTAAAATGAGGTGTATGCTGCTCGCTTGTGTAGGTTACTACTTGCTGAGGCCAAGAGCCTAAAAGCCAGGCCACAGAGAGCACATAGTAGTGTGTTCAGTCAGCCTGCATGCAGAGGTGTCAGCTGTGGGCAGACAGAGCAGCTCTTAGCCTTGGAGGTGCTGAGGAGAGAGGTCTTACGCATCTGTGCACTGTGGCAAGACAGACTCCCCTGATTCATTCAGGAGCAGGTTGAGGACCCTGCAGGCAACAAACACATCATCTCAGCACTGTTGTTGCTTTAGTCCCTAGTGGACTGTGCTGAGAGCAAAGAAAACATCTCTTGTGTCATATCTTTGTGGAAATTACCTTCAAGTAGTGCTGTCACAACCTCAGGACAATGCAAGTTTAAATATAAGTCAGAGGAAGATTGAAATGGATAGTGACAATGTCAGAAGTAAAACTGAATCTCTCTTCCCATCGCAGTTCTCCTTCAATTTTTACAGTCCAAGGCTGAACTGGGATATCTCTGTACTTTATCAGAATATGTTGGGTACTTACACCAGACAAGACCTCTCATTGACTGGATCCTGGTTTTGTTGAAGAAAATAGTTCCATTACCTTTGGAACATTAACTGCAGCAGATTTGGATCTATGAGAGATGAAAACTGGTATTTCTGAGCTCTCCTTTTGGAGTTTCCCATTTTAGTTTGACACTGCAGAAGCCAGTTTCATCAAGCCTGTTACTTAAGGCAGAGTTGAGGGGGATTTAATTGCTTCATGTAGTGCTTTCTTGTAACTGCTTTACCTTGGTTATTTCCAAGATAGCTACTTCTGTGGTATAAAGCATTGAATAAATTCTCACAGTTAATTCATTTACCAGAAGAGTTCCTCCTAAAGCTTTACTTTACAACAGTAAATAAAATAAGATAGTGTTCATGTGCAGAAAAATATTAGAAGTTATAACAGTTTGCAGGATTTCACCTTCAAAGGTGAAAAAATGCTAAAATCTCTTAAATCTGAAGTCTACTGGAAGAATGAGTAAATTTTTGTGAGTGAGCATGAGTTGTTTAAACAGTGATTTGCTGTCATGTTTTTGGATGGCTCATTTTTGTAGCTTGTGGGACATTTCTGGAAGTTACTATGGGCCAAGCAGATGTTTAAATGTTGATAAATTGGAAAAGAAGCTGTTTATCCAAAAGTGCATTAAATTAAATGCTGTTTAACTTTAAATCTTTGCATTTATAACACATGTTGCAAAATTCTAGGTTATTTGATAGTGCTAAATATGTATATAATAAATGCTGCTACTCCTTAAACAGCAAGATAACTCTAGAATATTTTTCCTCCAAAAGCATTTTAGGGGTGTACTGTGGTTCTCTTCTGCCTGAACACAACTTTTGTCTTCTACTTTTTATGCCATACTAGTGAGAGAAGATGATAGTTGGACTGAGCAAAAAATGTGATCACATTTTTGGCTCACGGCTTGCAGTTCAAGACTAAAGTGTAATGGCCATGTGTAGATTATTAGATACTGTTCCCTCCACAAAACCACTTTATTGTTTGATATGTTGAAGTATGGATGGACTCTATGCTTTGGGAAGAATGACCTTCATTGTAAAGGCATGGACAGTGAGAGACTCCGTCAGCAATGCACTGAGAAGTGTGTAAGGGAGGCTTTGCACATACACCCTCTCAGACACTTTCCACAGGGTCAAAACTGCGTATTCCTCGGTGAAAGGTGTTGAATAACCAGGCAGAAAAGATGAAGTCCAATGACCAATACGGGATGGAAGAAAGGTAAACTGTATTTTGTCTTCCTTCTGTTAGAGGAAGATGAGATGCAGGCTCTGGGATAAGAGTTGTCAAATAGTGTAACAGCTGGTGTGCTTCAGAGCTTCTTTTTTAGCTTCAAGATGTAGAAGGTTTGAGTTTAATCTTCTCCTTTGAAGACTGAAATATTCACCTGTGTGAATCCTTCTGTGGGAAGAAAGCAGAATACAGAAGAGTTCTGCTGATCTTGGGTTCCCACCCTTCCAGGACACCCACTCATCTGTTTGGGGGGAATTTGGGATAAAGTCTGACTAAGACACCTTCACTTGATTCTAGGAAATCCATTGGGAAAGCCAACCTACTCCTGTTTCCTTTCTTTTCCCAGTGAGATTAAAAAAAAAATTATCATGAAATGTTTCTATCATAGGGTAATATAGAAAGAAATGTGTATTTCTGTGTGTCTGACCCCCTTTTCATGGCTTCATTTGGAGTTTAACTATAAAATATGAAGTCACTGAAAATGTTTTCTCCAGGAAGGTGTGCCGGTCAGTTCATGGTGCAGTTTTGAGTACATCTGTTGTGGGTGATGTGCTGCACAGCCTGGGGTTGGACAGGAACATGAATGAACAGTTGCACAGACCAGTTTTATTCTGTGTCTGTATGAAGTATCTTCTCAGTGATGTGAATATTAAAGATGTCCCCAGGAAAGTGAGCTAACATGCAAGTAACGTCATGCTTAAATAGCATTGCTGTGACAAGTGGATACCAATTCAGCAATATGCTGTACCCCTTCTTGGAATTACTTCCAGTTAACTGGAGTAGAAGGAATAATGTGAAACATCAGTGAAGCTGTAAGGAAGAAATCTGGTGATGAAATCTGATGTATCCATGCACAGTCCCCAGAAGAGCAAGGGCTTGCATTGGTTCTGCTGAATTTGGTGAACGAGATACTAAGGCCAGGCCCCAGTTCCTGGACATGCCCAGAGCCAGAGCTGTGGGTCAGGCTGCTGGGGAGAAGAGGGCTGGTAAGTGGCCTGTCCCTGCCTTCCTGGCCAAGCTCTGTGAGAAGCCAAAGCCAAGTCTGACAGAGTTCTGCTGGGCGTCGCTTCTGACCTTGTTGCCTCCTTTCCTCCCCCACCATGGTGCCACCTCTGACTCTCCCAGCATTCACAGGAAAACAATGTGAAACAATGCCTTTCTGTGCTCGGGTTGATAAAATAGCCATTTCTTTCCCAGCTGCTGTAAAAGGGACCCTCCCTGCTCTTCCTGGGTGGTGGACAGATGCAGCTTTATCTGGGAAATTAATCTCTGAGCAGAGAGCGTTGGCTCTTCTCAGGCTACCACCCTTCTCGTAGCAGCAAGCAGAGGCATCGCTTTGTTGTGTTCTGCCTGACCCTCTGTCCTAGTGCTCCACATCCTGGCCTGCTCTATGTCACTGGGGTGCCAGCCTGTCCTGTGCCCTGGGAACCTTGGTCTTTCCTATGTCGCTGGAGTGGCAGCCTGTCCCATGCCTGGGAACCCTGGCCTGCCCCATCCATTGGACTCTGGCCAGCCCTGTGCAGGCAGAGCTGCTGGGACAGGCTGTTCCCACCTTCCCTCTCCCAGCAGTGAGCACAGCCAGGGGTAGAAAACATGCTGAGAACCAAAAATGTACAATTTTTTTCATGGCAGTGCTGGCATCCCTGATAGACCCTGGCCTGGCACAGCCTGAGGAGAGCATCTTTTCTCTCCTGTAGCAGAGGCTGCTCTAGCCCTTCACAAGGAAGTTGGAGGCAAAGGGGTCGACCGCAGATCCTGCCCCTGCTCTTCTGGGGCCTTGTGGTGACAGAACTGGGCCACCAGCCCTCCAAGCACATCAGCCCAGGTTGTGGCCCCACCACCAGGCCATCCACATCCCTCCCTGTGCATGCTGGAATGCACTGCCTCCCACCACCTTCAGTCCGACCGCCTCTGAAAATCAGGTTGTTTTCTTTAATGCCTAAAAGGCACCTCCTTTCAGACACCTGTTTTTGAAATGTTTAGTGCTAATGGCCATAACAAGTCTGGGTATTACAGTGAAATGATTACAGGAAAAATCTGCCTTGTTTCTAACAGAGTAACTCCAGAGCACACGTAAATTCTTCACATTCTTAATGCTTTTACCATATTAAAAATAATGTGTTCTGTGCAATTGATTCCAGTATTTCATTCATTTTTCATCATCTCCTATCTTGGAACATCCCTCTCCCTCTTAACAACATACTTTCCTAGATTTCATGGCAAAGGACATGATCAGCTCCATGTTGCCATAATATCCTTTGAAGCAGAAAATTGTTTCCAGATTATCTAATGTGGGATGAAAAAAACATCATATTTATGGATTGGTAAAACAGATAGACTTCCAGTTGAGTTTAGTTCCAGGAAGGTTTTGTGATGATTATCTGGGAAAAAAAATGTTTTCATTATTAAGTGTCAAAAATGCTTCATTAAAATTTTTTAGAGTATATTTATCCCTGGGTTTTCGTACTTGTTTTTGTTCCAAATGTTACTGTAGCCTGCACCAGTTTCTTATTTTAAAACTTGTAATAGTGGAAATTCCGTAACGTAGTTCTTGGTTTGAAATTAATTAAGTCAGATTCACTAGTCTTCTCATCACCCTTCAAAATACCTTTCAACATGCAGACAGAAAAGTAAGAAGCGTGCACTGCATTAAATTGCAGTAAGAACACGTCTGCTGGCTGGGGACTGACTGAGCACTCTCTTCTTCCCTGCTTTTGTCTGTTAGCATCTCATTACTTGTTTTGCTGCCCTGTTTTCTCGACCTCTGGGTGTCTCTGAGTCTCTCCTGGCTATGGTATCTGTGTGCTATCCCAGGAAACCTCATACATTCCCCGAGTGTGAATGAAATAATTAGCCAGGATAATCCATCTGGCTGCAAGCAGGGCTGGTTACTTGCTTTGTATCGTGTCAGCTTGCTTTTGGGTGCTGTTGGTACCTATGTTTGAGTTTATATGACTATTATTGATGGATGCTATTGCTTTGGCCACCAAACAGCAGCTGCAGCTGGGGTGGCCAGTCTGGCTGCTCCCATGTGCACAGGATGCTGCAGTGGTGATGGATGGGCTGTGCAGCACTCTGAGTCTGTGTCTGAGTTTGTCTGTCCCATCTTCTCTCATCAGTCACTGCTGCTGGTCTTAACCACTTGCTTTTTGAGAAGTTTTGTTACCAGTCATCTTCCAAAACCACAGGCTGCTGTTAGAATTTCCTTCTGCATGTCTCCCCACACACTTAACTGCTGTAATAGAGGGATGCCTTTTCAGAAGGTCCCATACTGATGTGTGTCTGTGTTGTGCTGTGTCATTGACGTACTGGCACATGTAGGTAGGCACCTGTGTGAGCAAAAGGCTGGTTTGGAGACGACTGAGGAAGTCCCCTGCTACCTGACTAATATATGCATTTATGCAAACAGATAAACACACAAATGTTAGCCTTCACATCCAAAAAAAAGTTATTGTTCTTGTTTAGTGACCTTTGGTTCCTATGGAAAACACTGAATATACTTACTGTAGTTCTCTATCTCTTTTCTTCTGCTTTTTGGGAATTTCTTGGGATATCTGCATGAAAGAAAATCTGTTTTATTATCATGTTGGTGTACAGTCTGCATTTTATGTCCTGTGCCTCTCTGTCACATTTCTGTCCTTTTCACAGCAGACAGTTGAGACGTCAGGTGCAAAGGATTTGGACTGGAAAGTAGTCAGTTTGGACAGATTAAACGCTTTGCAGACAAAAATCCTGGGTTTGAGGAAAATAAAAATAGTAACAAGAAGAAGTGTAAAGTCTTTAATCCTTTAACCTTAAGTACAGACAAAACGATTGGCCCAGTGTAGGTAAAAGAGAAAATGCATGTAATGCTGAAATTTTTTTTTTCACTAGTTCCAAGAGGCATTAACAAATTGTTTTAGGTGCCTGTCTTGTGAGATCATTAGAAGTTTATTATTTGGTTGTTTGTTTTGTTCTTTTTAGCTAAGCAGATTTTTTAAAATTGTCTGTTACTGTGCAAAAGCTGTCCAAACCAAGATGTGGTAAGCTGCTGCAATAAGGTATATGCAAACTGGTACCCAAGGGCCTTTGCACAAGCTCTGTAGTGTCTTTCCAATCCTGTGGTAATCATTCACCTAGAAAAACAAGTCTGAAAGCAAATATATCTGGCTTTAACAAACGGTTCTCTTGTCTTACAGAGAGAGGATACAAGCCATGGAGAAACAGATTGCCAGTTTAACTGGTCTTGTTCAGTCTGCGCTTTTTAAAGGGCCAAATACAAGTAATAGCAAAGATGCTTCTAGGTAAAAACAGAATTCATCTGTAACAATTTTAGTAATCAATCAACAAAAATATATTTGAATGTAATAGTAAAAAAAAAAATCCTGAATGCTCAATCATTTTTAAATTTCTTTATCATCTCCATGAGAATGCTAGGCAGAGAGGAAGAATATGCCAAATGATAGATGGAGATTAACTGCATTACTCTTCTTTGTGATAAAAAGAATTAATGTAGCTACATCTCTGTGCTTTCTACTGCTTATACTCCATTCCTTGCTTAACTTATACTAAAAGGTGATTAAAAAAAAAAAACCTGACAAATTACTGGTGATTTAAATTAAAAATATGTATGTTAGACAAGGCCATTTAATTTGTTGAATATAAACTTCACTACAGTTTTAATAGCTAGTAAACTAAAATTACAATTTTTCTTATTATTACTTAGTGAGAAGATGATGTTGAAAATTGTGTCCAGCAAGAGCAGCGTTGACACTGCAGGTAAGATAATTCACTTTTAATTTACAACTTATTCAGCTATATGAATAGCTCTAACATTACAAACTTCCCAGCTTATGGAAATGTCAAATTTATTTAAATTTCCATAGCTGTACTGTCAGAACTAAAGTTCTAAGTGCAGGATATGGGAGTTGATCACATGTTTAAGAAGGAATTTCTGACAGGTTGAGATGGTATTTGGAATGAATTTCACATCTGTGCTGAATGGTTTAAATGAGATGCAGAGCCTCTGTATCTGGTGAATTTCCCAGTGACTCATCCTGTCTATAGGGTATATATACATACATATATATATAGCTGTCATTAACCCTAGATTTGTCCAGATTGCTGTAGAAGACTAAATATTTAACTCCTTTTCTTGTCACCTGAACTTTTTCTAAGGTCCCTCTGTCACTAGGATACTATGGATGTAATGACATCGAGAAATTTAGCAGTCAGCAAGACAGCACTTTCCCTAATTAAGCCACGTTAATGTGTTACTAATTATTAGCGTGCACCTAAACTGCTCTGAGCAAGCAGCAATTATGAAGCCAGTAGGAGCCTGTCTCGTTTTAGCATCCCACTTGGAGAGCTGTTAAGTGTGTAAAAGATTAAGGCCTGTTGTGAAAGATCTCTGTGTGGTTGAAGCTCTTTGTGTATGGGCTGCTGCTGGAGAAGTCCGCAGGGTATGCGTGTGCTTATATGCCTCCTCTTCACCTTTGTCATGTACTGAATGCAAATAAAGGCAGTTCCCTCCTTCCTGGTAGTGCTGTTCCCACAGGGAGGTCTGTGCTCCGGCAGGTAGTAAACCACACACATTTATTAGCAAACCTATTATGCTCCTAACTAGCCTTTCTGTTGGGGCTGTTAGCTCACGTTCAGGATTCCTGTTTGTCTGGAATTGCAGTGTGTCCTCCTAATAGACAGAAACCAAACTAGACCTGGAAGCGATCAACCACATGGAAGAGAGAAAAAGCTAAAGTCTTGGTACTGAAGCTTTGCTCCCAAGTCACTCTCTGGTGCTGTTCCAACTCTTCCCTTCCTGCTGGCCTCTGGATGGGGAGAGGAATACTTAAAGCTTTGAAGAAATAAGTTGTAATTTTTCAGTTGCAGACAATATGATGAAAAGTCTGTCGTTATTCAAAACAGCTGCAAAATGGTCTTAAGATTTTTCCCTATTGCAGTGTCATTATAGACTGAGAATTTATGGCATTTCCCACTTGCACAGGCTTCACCTCATATAAAGCACTTACGAAACCCTCACAACCAGCACATACAGTGCCTTGTGTTCCTCTTTGTAGTGCATTGCAAACAGCAGCCTCTCTGCTTTCCCTGTGATGGTACCAGTTCAGACAAATACTTGGTGGGGGGCACTGAGTTGGAGGACCTGATCTAAGTGGGCCCTACTTTGAGTGGGAGTTTGGACTTCCAGAGGTCCCTTAAAACCTAAATTATGTAGTGATTTGTGTGTGCACGTGTGAATGTGCTCTCACTTAAATGAGAAGTGGAATAACATTCTTTGGGAAAACAACCTTACGTAAAGCAAAGGCGGGGCTTCCCTGGGAAGTCATGCCCAGCCCACCAGAATAGCATGGTTCATCTGACCAGCAGCCATTTCCTGACACTGTTGTTCCCAAGTACTCCTTGCTCACGTTATGATATGACTGACACATCCCTGAAATTACAACATTACATCTAACAGCTGCGTGTGCAAGCATGGTGGGAGAGATGGAGGGTGGGGAGTGTAATTTACTGTCGAAGGCCAGATCATCATCTCTCGCTTACTGACAGAGAGATTGGCTTTGTCACATGGCCATGTGCCTGTCCAGCATATGAGTAAGGATTCCAGCATTCAGCTTGTGCTATAAAAGCCTTTCTCATCACTTGGGAGAAGGGGATAGGACAGTTGGAACAGCCATGCAGCCCGCAGCTGCAAGGATCCCTATCAGTGCTGTAAAGTATAGTTGTAACTCCAGCACCTGCATCCCTATATCCTGTCCTTCCAACATGACTCAGCCACAAAATTAAATTGTAGCAGGTAAGGAAAACAAGGTGTGATGACCCCAGTATACTACAGTATTGTAACCCACAACAGCTATTATTGAAGACTGCCGTATAAAAGAATAGTCTTTTATAATGGGATATTTTGCTTTTGCACCTAGAATTGCTCAGGACATGGTCCAGTAAGTCAATGCAGTCCAGCTTACTTGAAAATTAGGCGATCTGCCAGAATATGCTACAGAATGTTCCTCCTTTTTTATGAATCTGCTTGGGTTCAAACATGCCGGCAGGAGCTGGACACTTCTGCTGACCACTGTTTTTTTCTTCAGTTCATCCCAATCTTTATTGAGTATAGCCATTTAGGCAGTCGACTCTCTTACTTTACAATTCCATTTGACAACTGTGCACTGAGATACCAGTTTTAGCAATTTCAAAGACTATTTGAAAGAAAAAGTGGTATAAAATGTTGATTGAACAGTCCTTTCTAGAGCTCTGATAAGCAAAAATGCGAATTGCTTCTCATTTTAAGAAATAAAACATCTGTGCAAGATAATACTGCCTCATCAATGTTGAACCAACATTGTATTATATAGTATGTGTTCCAATGATAGGACACTTTCATGCAGAAAATAGAGAACTACATCCCTTGGGATGGGAAAGAACCCAAAATTTCTAAACCCTAGATAGCTCTATATAGCTAGATTGTGAATATTCTGGTATGTCATATGAACCAAATTGTTGTTTTTAACATGCTTTTGCTTTGCCAGGCTGTAGAAAGCAGTGGCTTCTTTAGCCCCAAATGTTAAGAACCCTGAAGAAACCCAGCTTTTTCACTGAGGAAAATGAGTCTGTAATGACAATGCTTGTCTGCACTTTTTATTGCTTTAGGCTCAGTTCTTTCATGGGGGATGGGTTCAAAGAGCAGTAACCCTCCACAGACCGGCTATATCTCTTCTGCTAATGTTAGGAGAAATGCCATGACTGAACCCTTATAAAGATCTTCAGTTCCTGAAATCCAAACGGCATCAAGGAACTCTTCACTTAGAAACAATATGTAATTCTAAAACCAAACCATACTAGTAAGAGTCCCTGTGAGATTGCTAACAAATATTCTGAGAAATACTCACATACTCTCTTTTCTGTCATATTTTTGTCCATCATCTGGAGATTGATTGATAGACTAAATCCTGGATTAATTTATTAAATTGGGATCAGTTGTTTCATGGATTAGCGGAAAAAGCAGTAACTTTTTCCTAGTTGTTGCCTTGTTAGAAGAGGAAGGAGGACATTTCAGTATTCCCTGAGAAGGGGATCAGGGAGTACAACTTTCTGCGCTAACACCACCAATGCAAAACAAGAGGAAGATGGCAGCAGGGAGAAGTATTACAAACATAGGGCTCAGATTTGACTCCTTGCTCTTTGTGAACTTGTCTGTGCATATCTGTGTGCCTTTTTCACATGCATGACTCTTGCTGTGATGACCTGTGAATTAAATCACTGTCCATATCTGCTTGCTTATCTCAGATTCAAGGACAGATCATGCTAATCTTAGAACTCTGTCATCATTTGCAGATAAAATATGATCCTGAATTCATTCTGGATCAATGAGGTGAAGTGGCACCCTAATGTATATATAGAATATTTTACTCTCTTAAGAGTGATTTAGTAGCATCTATTTACTGTCACGTCTTCCCAAATAATGCTTGAAAATATTGTGGCTCTTTAATAAGATTAGTAATTGTGAAGAAACATTGCTAGTTGTCTTCTGATGGCCTTTTGTCCCAACCTGCTTCAAAATAAAATCTTAGCATTTTAGGAAAAAAAAAAAACCAACTGGAAAATAGAAGGAGAGCAGTGTCTTTACAAGCATAGCAAAAGTCAAGTGTCAGGGAGTAGAAGTCATGTTCCTTACCCCCTGAGCACACAGCAAACCTTTCCTCTTTCTGCACATCAGTTCTCTCTGTGCTCTAAAATGGCAGCTTAGTTCATTAGCCTTTGTAAAAAAAGTTAACTTTTTTTTGTTTGTCCAGAGTATTAGGAAATTATGGTGGAAGGTTGAATTTCCCTTACCTAGCTCAAGAAGGGGTTTATTTAAAAACCCAAGAGCCAATGCTGTTTCTTTCCCTTTAATCCATCTGGCCTCACATCTAATCGCAAAGCTATAGCCTGGGACTATTTCCAAAAGTGAGCTACACTCCCTAGATGAAACAGCCCCTCATTCAGCTGCCTTTTTATTCTTTCTTGATGAAAATACGTATATCTGAGAAATCAGCTGCTGATCATTATTGCTCACTCGGTGTCTTGTGTTTCACACCCCCTGGAGTTAGCAGTCCCAGTGCATGTTTCACAGGCTCTGAGCACACCCTGCAGCAGGGACACTGTGGCAGCCAAGAACACCTAATGGCGAAAAGAGGTGGCTGAGGCAGCAGTGGAGGAGGAAAGCTGCTTTGTAGGGAGTTGGAGACATTTATTGCTTACAGAAGCAGATCACAGGCAATCTACACTAAAAGGAAAGCAGGCACCCCTTCCTGAGAAAATATGTGAGTTGACTGGGGTCCAGCATGGGGGGAGGGACTGGTGGGGTCTGATTCATGCCTTGGCTGCCTCTTCACAGGGTCGGGGGCTGAGGTTTTGGAGCTTTTGCTAGAAGAACAGCAGAAAGGTAGATGTGCTTTCAAAAATAGTCCAGATTTGTGGCTAGGGATCAGAACTCTTGGAGGCTTATCCACATTTTTCAGACTCTCTGGTGGTTTCTGTCTGTAAGGTTTATGAACTAAATACCATTTTCTTAAAAAAAAAAAAAGGGCAAAAAATAGTGCATGTGGGAGGGAAATAGATGCTTGACTGTAGGAGAAACTGCAGTGTACATATAGACAGATAAGTATTAGCCTATATTAGACTGAAGCATGGAGTGTGTACATAATGGCAGAAAACAAGGACTGTTTATTTCTTGAGTGTTGCTTTCTGTTAAGGAGCTCTTTGAAAGTCAAGAGAGCATTGAATCATACTGGAGTATAGCAAAGATGTGCAGCAGCTTGCTCTGCAGTGTAATGACAAGTGCTGTTGTTTGAAGCACCAAGCAGATCTAGCTGGAGTACGTTTAGGGAGGGTATAGCATTACAACAGCCTGTACCAAGCTAGAAGAGCATGTCTCCAGAAGCCCATGGCATGGCACACTGTATGTAGCATGGATCCAGCCAGAGGGGCCTGGATTGCAAATGAAGGTGAAGTAACAAACATGATTCTTAAAAACCTTTTTTTTGAAATAAGAATAGGCCAGTGTAATTTCCATCCTTTCAGAATGCTTCCCCCAGATGAATTTTGTAAAAGCTGTGTTTGAGGTATCCACACCTGTTGGAAAAGGAATAACAGTGTGTTGTTATGCTGAGCTGTACTTACTCAGGCACGTTTGGAGGAATGGTTGAAAAGACTACGAGGGATGAGAGCATGGGGAGAGAACTTCCTAGTCTTGGAGTCATACTCATTCCAGTCAGAAGATGTGTAATGCACTTTAGTGCACTGAAAATTTGACTTCAGCAGGCAAATCTCACAACACTGGTTTTTGTTTGATTTCATTAAACTTGATAGAATGTGTGCCTGTGGTAACAAATGATGACCAAAATCCCTGTGCAGATCCATTGATGAGCTATTTTCTGTTTCCTCAGTTTGTTTTTTTTTAATCATAGAGAAGAAAGACATTGAAGTAGGGAATGACCTAATCATAGAATAGAATCATGGAATTATTTAGTTTGGAAAAGACCTTCCAGATCAACCAGTCCAACCATTAACCTAACACTGCCAAGCCCACAACGAAGCCAGGTCCCTAAGCGCCATATCTACACATCTTTTAAATACCTTCAGGGATGGTGACTCAACCACTTCCCTGGGCAGCCTCTTCCAATGCTTGACAACCCTTTTGGTGAAGAAATTTTTCCTAATATTAAATCTCCCTGGGTGTAACTTCAGGCCATTTCCTTTTGTCCTATCATTTATTACCTGGGAGAAGAGACCAATTCCCTTCCAACCTCCTACCAACTGCCTTTCAGGCAGCTGTAGAGAGCAATAAGGACCTTGAAACTCCTTTTTTTCCAGACTGAACACCCCGAGATCCCTCAGCTGCTCCTCATCAGGCTTGTGCTCCAGACCCTTCACCAGCTTTGCTGCCCTTCTCTGGACATGCTCCAGCACCTCAATGTCTTCCTCGTAGTGAGGGGCTGTTAACTCAATAGTTCAGGGAGCAGCAGCCATCTGAGCCATTTGAGATCAAGGCATAAGGTGGATTTGGCAGTGTGATGAGAAGAGTTTGCAGGACTACCTAGTACTGGACTTAAAAAATGAAATTTGTTGCACTGACAGTCTGTCATTTTGTTGCTGGGGGAATAAGGGGGGAAGGGACACATTAGAAAAAAAATTGAAGAATATGGGTGTGCAAGAGCAAATTGCGACAAGGAGCTGACATTTCTATTAGCTGATGAGCTGGAATTTGCTTGTTTTCTCTAAACACAGCTTCTTCCCAGGTACTTGGGACTGGAAAGAACAAGCTTGGCATTGTTGCTGTGTAGAGGAAAAGCATTCTTTAACAAAGAAAGTTTTGTGAGGACAATGATCATTATTTTCAGTGTGGTTTGGCTCGTTTCCTTTTGTTATGCTGTATTCCTTTCTGGCAGACTAAAAGGGAGTGGGGTCAATGCAACATGGCTGGAGAGCCTCTGCCACACCATCATTCCATTTCTCTGGTTTTATATGGTTGCTGCTGGAGATAACCTGCTAGAAATAATGCAGTTGTCCTTTAAGCAGTGAAGCAAGATTCTCTATAGAAATCTTTTCTCCATATTTGGCAGCTTGGCTGAATCCCTCTCCTGTGATGATTAGTCAACAAATGTGCAGTTCAGGAGTCCTATGAATGAATTTGCATCAACTTGGTCTCAGACATCTCCTGGGAGGACAGTCCTGAAGTTACTTTCAGAACCAATTTGATTTGCTGCTGTTTTGTGTAATCAGTTATAACTTACTATCCCATCTCCACTACATGTGGTAGAAAGCAGTCCTGGGGTAATGCAGGGCTCTGATAGAACTGAGGTTCCAGCACAAATACACTGATACTGTGCAGGCTTCCCTCAAAATATATTGGATAAGGAGGTGCCAGTCCCCTGATAAGTCTGAGCATTGGCATCTGTCATTTTGTTTTCTCATCCATCTAGGTGAAATACGTGTGGATTCAGTGGGCAGAGGAAGGATCATGTTTGCACCTTCTCTGCTGTGAGCTCAACCTGTACTGCTGCTTATTGCAGGTGCTGCCAGCATATCTGGGGGGAAGAATGCACTGGCAACTGTGGAGTCAGCTGTGATCCACCATCCTGCTGGAGCCCCAGCAATGCAAGTCGGCCTGCATGATATGAAACGCAACGTGTCGGATCTGCGGCTGCAGCTGCATCAGATGAAGCAGCTACAGGTATGATTATCTGGATGATGCTGGGAAAAAAGGTGGGTTGTCAGCAAATGCCTCCTTACTCCCTCCCTCTCTCTCATTTTCTCTCTTTTAGCTTTTGTACAAGTGAGTCTCAGTAGCAGAGTTCTAGCAAAGGGCAGACCCGAGTACTATGGATACAAAAGTTTGCATAGTCCTCGAGGCGTGAGAATTAGCTCAGTTAAACTACTGCTGCTCAGATATTGAGAAAAAAATTCATTTCTAGCTTTTTTTGGATGACTCTAGACATTACAGCACTATTTCTATTATAATAATACCAAGTCTGTGATTACAGTTTGGACCCTGCTATGCTATGTGCTGTATAAACATGTCAAAAGAACCATGTTCCTGCTCCATACTGTTTACAGTTGAGACAGATTTTAAGCCCCTGAATAAACAACTTTGATGTCAGGAAACCCAAATGTAGATGAGGATCAGTAGATATGCATCCTGTCCTGTATTTACAGAATCTAGACAAATAGCCAGCTTGAACAGTAAGAAAAAAAGGTGTTTCAAATGTTGCTGCAAAGGTTTGTTGTGGCCTACTTACATTCACATTTTAGCCATACCTTCCTAATGCACATCAACACTTCAAAACCTTCAAGAAACAATACAACCAATGAAGAGTTAACAAAAACAGCATGTTGGCACATACAGTCATGCTGCAAATATAAATATATGCTGTTCATCTCAGACACTGTGAAAATAAGCATATGCAGCTGTACAGGTCTTCAGCCCTTCACTTAATTGGAAACTGAAGAGCACTGTGTATCATCTCAGAAGATGGAAAAGAAGGCAGAGCACTTTCTTGTAAGACAAAGTGGGCAGCAGGGGAAGTTTCAATACTCTGCCAGTCCTCCTTGCCCAGAAAGTGACATCACATGTTTGGTATCTTACAGCTGCAGCTACTGCTTTTATAGCCAGGGTGATTTTGAATGGTACTATGTCAATCACATTTGATTTGCTGATGAACTTTAGAACAAAATAATGATAATACAAATCAGAATTCAGAGCATGTTTTACCTTCACCTCCTTATCTAAAGGAAATTGAAAGATGAGCCAGTCATAGAGCAAATGAGCAGAAGGGTGAGGTAAACATCGGTATAGGAAAATGTGTCTGACGGAAGGTCCTGTGACCTGTGAAGGTCCTGTGCTCTGTTTGCTGGGAGTGAAGAGATGGCAGAATGTGTTTGATGCAAAGAGTTGGGTCAGGTGACTTGTGTCTGTGATACAGCTCCCAAGTATTTAAATTTTCAGTTTAGGATGAGTATGTTCCAAATGTCCCTTTCAAAAGCTGTTCTCAGCAGTGCTGCTTACATGCCAGCCATCGTGTTCCTCATCTAATTTCAAGGCACTGGCATGGGATCTCTGCCCTGGGACATTGTGTATAAGCGCATATTCTTCCACATTTGTGGTGCAAACCACTGCAGCCCTTCTGTCCTTCTCAACGCCATGTGCCAAATGCAGCTCTTGGCAAATGCCTGCGGTCTGGCTCCCAGCTGCGCTCAGCATGTGGCCTTGGAAAGCGGGAATGGAGGCCGCAGTGCTGCTTGGAGGCAGGGAGTGCATCCTTCTCACAGGGCTGCTCACCAAGGGGGTGGCATTTTCCCAGCTGCGCTTTGTCTCCACGGCCCTGCCCAGGGCAGAAGCCTTGCTTTTGATCAGACGTAACATTGTCACGCAGGAGCAAAGAAATTTCTACCATCTGCACAAATCAATGCTGCCAGGGAAGTCTTGAGAAGGAAAAAAGGACATATCCCGAGTGTGCTCATTAACTCTGGCTGGCTTCCCTTAATTCAGAAATTATAGCAAACTTGGTGCATTGAGCTAATAGGAAGTTGAGAAATTTTGATAGTTGGAAGAACCTGTAGCTCAAGGGAAACTTTGGTATGTTACACATAAATTCCATTCATGACAGTTTCTGTCATGGCATTCCTGAATTATTTTGAAAAAAAGCTCACAGTTTGTAGGACAGCAGGTGAAACAGGCAGTGTTTTAAACTGAAGAGTGTTGAAATATCACATTTTTAATGAAATATTTTGTGCTATGTTTTTTCAAAAATAATTATGGGTAAAAGAGAAAAAGTATTTTTCTGGTTTCCCAGATTGTTTTCATTTTATATTTGACAGTGCTTCATATTTTTCAATTTCACTGTTTTTCCTGGGCTGGCAGTCAGTTTGTTCCTGTTTGTGTGAATTTTTTGTACAGTGACAGACTGGAAGAAATACTTCAAAAAAATGAAAAAAAAAATTGCACAGGCACAAAATTTGGCAGGATAACTAAGAAACAGGAACAGGACATAAAACTGTGTGTAATAATGTCTATTGTTTAATTTTCAATTGATGTTACCACCGTAAGTTCGTACTAATTTTCTTACTAGAATCGGAGAAATACATGATAGAAAAGACCATCATTCATGTATCCATTGTTTGTGCTGGCAAAATCTTCTTTTTCAACCATATCCAGCAGCAGTGGATCCAGATGTATTGATTCATACACCAGATAAACATATGTTACAAGATGCCACCAAAAAGTCGAGACTCAGTCTGTGGTTGGGTTTTGAATAGAGATTCTTAGCACACAAACATTTCCCTCATGGTTGTTGCTAGGGACTGTATACACTTCTTGCTACTACACTTGCATGTTCTAAGTGTTCTGATTTTCAGAGACATTCAGGACAGACTAGTTTCATGGTGCTGTGGAGTTTTCCTCATTGCCAGAGATAGGCTGTAACCCAACCTTTGTCCTGGATGGATGTGCTACTGATAAGAATTGAGCCCATGAGTTTAGTTGTTCATTCTGTGCTCCCAGATAATGAGAACTCTTAGTAGCAGGTTTGAACCAAGCCTTAGAGTACATGTACATGGTATATATCATTAGCCATTATATGTACATTGGATTTTTTGGTCTTTTCCTTCTTTTCTTTAATTGAACTCATTTTAAGGGAACACAGATATGATAAATGTTCACCATTAGGAACGTGTATGCATGCATGCTTTTCCTTCACTCAGTGCACTGTTTGCAGGGAAATGAGTGCTGCAGAAAGGACAGAAAATGTAATAACAACACTGTCATAAGTGGTATATGATACTCAGTCTCACAAGTGTAACTTTGAATTAGAAATTCTAATACATTTTGAGCTGCATTATAGAACTGGAGACACTACCTTTAATCAGTGTATGGTAACTTCAGGAACTAGGTACTTAGATTCTACAGAGGTCTTGAGCTGCAGGGAGCTAGGTCCTGTTTGTGGCTGGGCTCTGTAGTTCATGGGGAGGTGGGTGGCCCAGAAGCCTCTCCTAGAAGGGCCTGGGAGGCTCCCACTGGGCAGGTCATGCTTCTCTCCTAATGAGGAACAGGGTTGTGAACTAATACTTGGTTTTTTAGTTACCTGTCTCATAGGTAATAATTGGTTCAAAGTGAACTAGCTAGTTATCAGATTATTCTTGAAGTGGGTGCCAGAGGCAGAGCTGGGGTACTTGTGTGAGAGCAGTGATGAATAATGGCTGGAACACTAGATGAAGAAGAGGGACAAGGAAGGTATCTGGAGAGATTAGTGAGGCTGGAAGTGAGAGCCAAGGGTAAAGAATGTATGAGAGGATGCTGGAATTCTAAAAAAGCATGTTAAATTTGTTTCTGTTTGATTACTGCTTGCAGTTACAAGTTAAGTTAACTCTAATTAGCAAGATATTGCCATTTGGTGGTGACAGGAAAGCCTGCATTGCTTTTCCTTACTTTTGGGCGCTTGCCTTTGGAACTTCAGTACTGTTTTAAGAAAGTTTCTTTTCAAGTATGAATGTCTAAGATTGTTCATTTGGCTTGTTTTCAAGTGAGCTTATAGTACAAAAGGTTCTACTGTGTGGAACCAGAATAACTGTGGCAGATCTATAAAACATCTTCTGCTTGAGGTGGTGGAGTAACCAACAGAGGTGGTCAGAGGGGCAAGTGGAGTGTGCACTTAGCCAGGGAATCTCATATCTGATACTGCTGGCAGAAGAAAGGTAAGAATCAAATTCAGTTCCAGAACATGGAGGTGAATGTAGTGGCCAGAGACTGCCTTCTCCTTCTCAGCCACAGCTCTTCTCCTGTGCTCCTGCTCTGTCTCATGCTGTCCTTTGTCTTCTGACTGCCACAATTGCTCCTCTCCCACAGTTTTCGTCTCTCTGAACCCATATGTACATCTTCCTTCTCACCTTGTGTCCCTATTCCCCAAGCATGAACAAACCCAGGTTTTCCATAACTAGCCAAGTATTGCATGAATTTTCATAGAAATACCAAAACCATTTCTTTGATACCAACATCAGTCATTTCCCAGATTTCAAGAGCTCACTCCAAACACTGAGGTTTGGGAGTCCTCAACATACAAGCTTTTTTTGAAATCTTGCTGTGTTACATTTTTATTCCCTATTCTCATTATCAGAAATAGATGAACTTTTATGACTGAAACTTCCTGGTATTGTTCAAGCACTTCATAAATGGAGGTGACAAGCACCTTCGCTGTACACATCACCACAACAAATACAGATCCCCTACATACCTCCATAATAGGAAAAAACCTGTGCCTGCCATTTCACAACCACACACACTCACACATACTCAGTTTTGCTATTAGTGGAAGTCCCTGTTACCAGCTGAGGAACATCAAGGACTTAAATTCTGGACACCTAAGACTTACGTCTAACTCTGTTACTGACCTTCTCACTGACCTCGGATCAGTTGTTTAACGTATCCTAACTCACTTCCATGTGTCAAATTTCCCCACGTTTTAAAGAGCTGTGAATAAGTTGTATGACTGAAGTGTTACATGCTCATTCACTCATTTATTCATTCATTTAGGTTTTCCTACTTGAAAATATGACATGATGAAAGAGGTGTGTATCTCAGATAGTTGTGCTGGCCTTGCAGTAAGAGATTTTAATTTATCAAATCTGAACATTAATTCCATAATGGTGAAAAATACACATATGCACTGTCTTCAAAATAATCCAGATATTATTTATATATTTCTGTGATGTTGAAATGTTTTTCAGCTTCATTTTTTCACTAGCTCCTAACACTTCTCTTCAGCTGAGTTTTGAGCTAACTCTTCCTGCTTGTCACAGCTTTTCACAGACACACACACACACACACATATTTGCAGTGAGGTGTTACCCTCCCTCTCATTGCAGTTGTGTAGCTGGAGAAGAGAGTCAGGCACAGGGACTGAAGAGTCAGGAGTGGGGAGCTGAGTTTGTTTCTCTCATGCCCATACTGGTTGGAAAGAATTGTCTCAGCAAAGGATTTTTTGGTTGTTGATTCTCATGAATTTTCATAAATCAATTTTAAAGACATCTTGCTACAGTATACTGTCTTGTAGGTAACCCATTTTTGTGATTCTTCCTATTAGGTCATGGGTTTATTTTGTGTTTTAAATGTGGTTTGGCTGTTAAGCCTGGATGTTAAGACAGATGACAGTTCAAGTGCTAGTTTTAAGATGGGAATTTTGTCCCCCAATTAACACAGGTGCTTATTAAAATTTTACCGTATGAGATAGCTTCTGGTCTAACAGAGTTGTGTTTATGTTGCCTGTATCCTAAAACTGTGACTAGGTGGAGTCCTGCTTACCACTTTGAATCTTGTGATTTACGTAACAGACTTAAACAGGTTTGGTTTGTGTGAGCGTGGGTCTGCTCCACGGCTACCCACAGAAGAGTACAGCCTGGTTTGCCTTCTTACCTGTGTTTTGCTCTGTGAGCTTAGTATCAGCAACACAATTAATGCTTTAGTTACTTAACATCAAGTTAAGACAAGAAAGAAGGTGTGACTTGCAGCTCTCAGAAAACTACCATATTATAAAGGGGGGAGTTTCTGGTGGGTAGAAGGAGGTTTTATGTATTGCAGATGAGCTGTATGCCTCTACCAAATTACACCACATGTTACAGTCCTTCCTCTGCCACTTGAGAGACTGAAAATTTCCATTCTGAAAATAACAGTGCATTCCAGCCATGACATTTATGTGTGGGATTATCCACTAGGCACGTATGGGCAGTGAGATGCATAAGCTTGCACGATACATGCAAAGTGGAAGTCAAGCATCCGGCATTCTCATGAGGCGTAATTAATTCTTGATTCAAGTTGAACCAAGCAGAATAAAGGGGCCACAATCCTCGCAGAAGTTACGCATTGAAGGTGATGTACTGATCCCAACATCTTTGGCTTATCAGTTTGAAACTGGAAGCTGTATATATACATGGAATAATGTTTATAGGTACAGCTAAAGAGGGAAAGAAGGTAAAAACACTCACTCACTGTAGGGTGGTATTTATCCCAACCTTCTGAGCTCTGCAATGTATTCTGTTGCCGGGGATGTCAGTCAGGCAGGAAAAATTGAAGTTGATTTCTTTTGTGCAACAGCTGCAGAACCAGGAGATGCTGAGGGCAATGGTGAAGAAAGCAGAGCTAGAAATCAATGGCAAAGTGATTGAAACAGTGAAGAGGCTTGAAGATCCTGTGCAGCGACAGCGCAACCTGGTGGAACAAGAAAGGCAGAAGTACCTCAACGAGGAAGAAAAGATTGTAAAGAAGTTATGGTGGGTTGAGAAACCTCTTCAAATTTATTGCTTTTGCCTGTCTTTTTCTTCCATGAAGTAGACACTTCTACCACTGTCTTCAGGTGAACTGCATCTGTATATGCTGTATTAGCTATGTTTCCTTGATCTGTATCATACTGGCTATAAACCTGTATCTTTTAGTATTCAACTCACTGGTCCTGGCTGGGAGTCCTTCTCCACACTGGGTAAGTCCCACCAGTACCAAGAGTTTCAACCTTTTCAGAAGTCCCCTGTAAAGGGACAGATGACTGTAAGGACTGTGCCCACCCCTGTATTCTGGAAGCCTCCCCCTACCCTAGTTCTCCCCTTCAGCCTTATGTATTTTGCTTTAGGGAGGGAGGGAGGAATTTCCTCGAGAACAAAGGGATGCAAAGGAAGGTATGAGTTTGGCTTTAAGTACGAAAATCAGGTTTCAATAGTAAGTGCTTTGGCTAGTGCATGGGAGAGGTAGGGGAAGCTCTAATAGAGCACTGGACTTTAATTACAGTCAGTAATGCCAATCCTTGTCTAAAATGTACTCACTGAGATTTCCAGCCACTTAACTGTACTTTTTGTTGTTGTTGTTGTGTAAAGGCCTTTTGGAAGATTCTGGGGTTTTTACCCCAGAACTTTGGCCCACCAGGACTGGTGGGATCAAGTTGTTTGGTTTAGTCTGTGTTTAGAGTCAGGAGGAGGCAAGATAAAGCTGAAATTAATAAACTATTTAACTAATTCTAACACTCGCATTTGTAAGATGTTATATAACTAATTATTTCTCATCACTGCCTTTCTTTCACACCTGAAGAGTTGCTCCATAATGGAGAAAAAATTTCTAGTCAGCTTGTTGTTGGAAATTGTGATTGAAGAGGCATAGAGTACAGTTATTGACAGCTGAAGAGAGTAAATCCTTCCTGATGATCAATATGTTGTCAGATTAAAACTTTTTGTAATTAAAAAGGTGCATCTGTAATGGCAAGGTTGGATGTTACTAGGGGAGAGTACTGTGAAGAAAGGGTGAACGTGCAGTAACAGTCCATGCTAGTGTAGGTAATCCTCTCAGCTGGTTTGTAATCCTAAACAATGACCTTCCTGTTCCTCACTTTACTCCTGTGTACCTCATTGCCAAGTTCCTAGGTTGTCTGTTCTCTGTGGAAAGAACAATTTGTGTGATGGCTGTTTATGGAATTGCCTCATTAAATGGATACAGAGTGAGGTCAAGTGCCAGTGGCATTTGCTGTTACAGCTGCTCATTAAGGATATGACTCGGATTGCAATATGGTTCTGTTTTATCAGGTTTTGGAATTTTTCCTTTCACAGAGTTTCTGCTACTTCTGTGCTACTGCATTTGTTAAAGCTACAGGAAAATGTAAATCATTCAAATGTTAGGTTACCCCTTTTAGAGACATACTGGAAACAAACATTTATTTTTCATCAGTTGTGTCCAATGAGATTCCTTTGTCATGTATTTGCTCATTTGCAGGGTCAGAGCCTGAAAGAAAAGCACATCTGACAACAATAATTTCAGCAGCTGATGGCTGTTAATAGTAGAGAGCATACAGCACAAAATTACACATCAAATGTCACTGTATTGAGAAAAAGGTTAATATTCTGTATAGGCATTTACAACTAAACTGATCCCACTGCAGATGTACAAATGAATGCAAAGCCACCGGGCACAAAAAATTGCCATTTTTTAGGATTTCAACTGTCACACTCTTGATCTTTCCTAAATCAGTAGACTGTCTTCATGTGAGACAATGGAGCCTAAGGATTACTGCAATACTTACAAAAGTGCATTTACTACTCTGAGGTGGTAAATGTTATCTTAAAAAGTCCTTTCTGCAACTGAAGATTATTGCTTGAACATGGAGGGTGGACCAGATGACCCACTGTGGTGCCTTCCAACCTTACCCATTCTGTGATTCTGTGAAATAAGGAAATAAGCATATTGGGAGTTCCATGTTGTAAACAACAGAAATGTTGGTGTACATTTCAGAGTAAGCTTTCTGTTTAGCAGAAAGCTTGCTCAACAGATTCATAATGGTGCCTACAGAAGTGTACCCATGTGTGTCACAACTGTAGCAGGATTACAGTTCAGAGATACCTAATGAAATCTGTTAAACATAGTGTTTATGTACTCTTTTAACAGTGAAATACACACTCAGAATTGAATGTGTAGGTTTTTTCTATCTAGTCTTTTGACTCAACAATAGAGATGTTATATATAGCACTTGTAGATACTAGATTTAAGATTTACCAGGCCAAGGACAAATTACAATGCTATGACACATTGACTGATGAAGTAATTGTGTCATAACAAGCATCTTAGCGGTGTGACCACTCTATGTTGTAGATTTTAAGCACTTTAATAGAAGGGGTTTATAAGCACAGTATATAAATTATAGCCACATCCAATCTGTTTAATTGGATGCGATCCACAGTAAGTTACAATTTATACTTTGTTAGAAAAAGTAGCAGATTTTTCATAATAATAAATATGCTCCATGAAAACAAAACTGCACTTAGCAATCTTGGAGAACTACTAGTAGCAGATACTTGGGAAAGGATATCAGAAGACTCTCTTTTGGTTTTGTATCTTTCATCTGTCAATCAATCCCCAAACTCATAAATGATGCACAGCAGAATATTCACCCTCACCATGCTAGTCATTACGTTACAGACACTCCCCCACTCCCTTTCTACTCCCCTTTCCCCCACTCATGCCTTTTCCAGCCTGAGAAGTCTTAGTCTGCTTAGTTAACCTTCTTCTAGAAGCCTTTCCATACATTTCATCATCCTGTTGCCTTTCTCTATGCCCTTTCTAACTCTGGTGTACAACTGTGAGAGGGGGATGAGGAGATATAGGAGAGCCCTACAACAGCTTTGTTGGATGCAGGCACACTGTGACCTCATGCATGGTGTGACCTCCCTGTCCTCATGTTCCACAGGAGCTTTACATTAAAAATCCGACATCTCACTCACAATGGATGATTATCAGATCATCACTGTGTATAAAACCTTAGGGTTTTGGGAGGTTATTGGTTTTAGGTAGGGTTGATTTTGGTTTTATTTCTCCTCATGAGCACACCTTACATATATTAGGAGTTAATTTAATCTTTTGTGTTTTCCTGGTCAGTTAGTATCAGATGGTCCATCTGCAGTCCTCTGCAGCCACCTTTCATTTGCATTTCCCTGAATAATATGATAGCCTTTTGAGATTTGTTTTTTTTTGTTATATTATTCATCCTCTTTTCAAATTATTTATAGTATGTTGAAAAGCCCTAGCAGTGATCCCTGTGGAAACCACCAGGAAAGTACATTGATTGAGTTAGCTGTTCATTGATCCCTTATCTTTACTTCAGTGCTTTATCCATGAGAGAATTTCCTCTCTCGTCCCACGGCAACTTTGCATTCTTGAAAGCTTTTCCTCAAACACCTTGCTGAAAGCCTTTTGGGCTATACTTTGTCCCCAAACTTCCATTGTTTCTTTGTGGATTTGTGAGACCTTCATTTTACACAAACCATGTTAATTCCTACCTAACACAGCATATTTATCCGTTGTTCATTGATTCTTTATTGTTTATTCTTTATTTTGATATCTGTCCATTACCAGTCTAAGTGTCAGTCTCACCAGAGTACAGTTCCCTGGATATCCCCATACCATTTAAAAAATGTATTTGTATCATTTATGACACTTTCCACTGATCTGGTGCCAAAGCAATTTTAATCAAGAAGTTTGATGCTTAGCGTTAGTAGTTCAGCTGTTTCAGCCTCAAGTTGCTATAGAACTCCAGGGCAAATACCGTCTGGTCTAGGTGATTTGTTACCATTAATTTTGTCAGTTTGTTTTGTAACCTGTTCTACTGATACAGCAGTCTGAGGCAGATCCTCTGAGGTTTTTTTTGCCTAAAGAAAGATCTTAGCATAGGAGTTGCCTCGGCTTCCCCATGTAGAACATAGATGCAGAAAAATCATTTATGTTATATTAGCCTTCTGAAACGGCATTAATGTCCATGTCTTGCTAATTTGCTCAGGCCAATCTATAAAGCCAAGTGTTTTCCCCAGTGAGAGAAAAGAAATTCTGGAGACCAATGAATCTGTTTCAGGCTTTGGGTCCTAAGGGATGAAGTTTCTTTTCCCTTGCAGTTAGCCACATGAAGCAGTGTAATATGGTATCCCCTGGGTAATTTCAGGATCAGTTGTCTTGTTTGATAATATGTGGAATCAAAGGGGTTTGTGATGACCCTTCCATTTCTGCTTAAAGGGGAAAGTGGGCCACAGTCAGCTACCTGCAAGTCCTTCTTTCATCCCTACATTTCAAACAAGCATAAACCTACCAAAATGTTGTAATCTCGTTCTGTTTTCCTTTCTCTTCTTTCCACACATGAACAAATTTAAGTGTCTTTCTTTATATTTTTTGTTGCCTGGTAGATGCCAATATCTGAGAAGCCGCTTTTTCAGTGCAGACCTACAAAAGGGAGGAGGGATACCCTGTGATCCCCGAAGCAGCACTGCCTAGCCTCAGTGCCAATAGCAGGGCATAAAGACTAGGGAGGATGCATGACTGCAGAGCCCCGTGCTGTAGAGCAGGAGCCTTTGTGTTATAATGAGTGACAGAAGGCCAGATTCTTTTTCCAGATCCTTGCTAGAGTGTGTCTGTGCCCTTTATTGCAAAGGCAGCCAGAGACAGTAGGTATTTACATTATAGCGGCCTCTTGCGCTGGAAAAATACCCTTAGAAATGTTCCCTTGCTGCCATCGTGTGGTCCAATGGATTGTTTCCTGCAAGTCTGCTTGTGCTAGTGGGAACTGGGACTCCCCCGGCTTTCTGAAGGCAGAGCCTTTGGGAGAAGTGTTCTTAAAGTGGGACCGGGATCATTTACCTCCACTTGTTTGTGATCGGTTCAGGCACAAATTGTGATTCTCAATTCAAAATAATGTTTTAGTTTCTAAACTTCTTGGTCTTTGGATTGAAATGAACTCTTTGCTGTGCATGCTTAATGTTCAGATGCTGATCCTGTTTCTGTTTCTCTCTGTATGAGAAATACCATTGCATTGCCATGGAATGTTCTGTGGGACTGTGCTTCTGATCTAAACTGACCTACATGTACAGTAGTGCTGTAAGGAATTTCCTTTAGTTTTATCCCATTACTGGCCACCTGCTTTTTTTCCCCATGTCACTGGGATGGGTCTGGGAAATGGCTGGCTTTGCGTGGCAGTGCCAGGGAAATATGTGGAAATGCAAGACTTGCAGATGGTGCAGATGGCAGGCTTCTCCCACCCCTTTCATGGCAATCATCTTGTACCTTGGTTCTCTTACAGCAGTTGCAAAACTGATCCCTGATGGATGCAAGAAATGAGGCCTAAGATTAGGTTCAAACAAGTAACTGATTTGTCAGTTCAGAGTTTCCATTGTTTTCTGTCTGCAATTAAACTGCTTCCTAGAATATTCCTGTGAGTAAATTAGATATCTTAATAGAAGTGAATTTCTCTTAGATATTCAGGAGATGATCTTTCTAACGTATTTGCATGGGTGTTTGTATAGTTGCACGTAAGGCATTTCAGGGTTGGGGTTTTTTTGAGAAAATTTTATGTATCTGTATGGAAACCTCAGCTAAAGCAATGTTGTCTCAAGTTTTAATAGAAAGAAGTGGCTCCTCCCCAAATGAAAACAGAGTTTATGTGTCTGAAGTATTGAAAAATTTTCCATGAAGTACAGAAAGATTGGAAAAAATATTGGGAAAGGTGAGAAGGAAGCACCAGATGAAGCTGGAGGAAGCACAGAATGGCAGTGGTTGGAAAAACATCCAAAGTGATTCATTCTTGCGTCCAAGCACTGAGCAGGAGCTGCACACAGTGCACACTTGCTGTTTCAGTCTGGCTATTCATGGAAACAGGATCCTGTATCCTGCCTAGCAGTGCCCAATAGATAAACAAGATTGTGTCAAAGGGCCTTTGGTGCCAGTTTTTGGGTTGTTCTTAACTGTTGGGCATGTCATCAGCAATGAGAAAACACAAGGCGTAAACCAGTACTGGATATAGTGGCACAGTGTTTCTGTACCCTTGGAGCATTTGCATCCCCAGAGGGCTGCTGGCTGTTCTGTGTGTTTTACCACCCCACCTGCCCTTTGTAGCACAGCTGCCCGGAGGTCAAGACGCTCTACACATCTGCAGCCTGTCACAGAAAGCAATGACTTGAGCTAGTTACAGGCCTGTTCTTATGCTGTGAGTGTCCAGCATTTTCACCTCCCCTCTTGGTATCCTGTGGTTTGTTCAGCCTGTGGTGTCAGATTTAAAGGTGCCCCACTTGACGTTTATGGTTTAGTTTACTCCGTTCATTTACATATATTTGCTTGCAATGTGAAAGTCCTGCTTAAATTTTCTGTCCATGTTATTTCTTTTGCCAGTGAGCTGGAGACATTTGTTGAAGACCTGAAGAAGGACTCTGCTGCTTCCAGCAAGACAGTTACACTGAAAGATGTTGAAGATGGAGCCTTTCTTTTGCGTCAGGTGGGAGAAGCTGTTGCTACCCTGAAAGGTATGTACTTTCCTTTTTACTTTTGTTTCTTTTCTTTTAACCACAGAGAACAGTTTTGCCTTTGATCTGGAGGCATTAACGTCTACTTCCAAAAAGATTTAAAGCTGGGATTAGGGAATTCACTGCATGACCCCTGGAGACAGATAGACGTTCAAGTAATTGACATTCCCCCAATTGTCTGTTACTGCCCAGGGCTTTTATAATTTCCTCTTCAGCTTCACAATTGTTTTCTTTGCAGGAGAGTTCCCAACCCTGCAAAATAAAATGCGTGCTATCCTGCGGATTGAGGTAGAAGCTGTGAGGTTCCTAAAGGAAGAACCACACAAGCTGGACAGCCTGCTGAAACGTGTGCGCAGCATGACTGATGTCCTTACCATGCTCAGGAGGTGACTTTTTTTCCTTTTTTCTTCAAGCTTAAAGGATTTCCTCAAGCAGGGCTGGAATAGCTTTTGGGTTTGTTTTCTCCTCCTCGCCCCTGGCAAGTCTGAGAAATTCAGCTTGTTTATAGGTTATTCCTGGAGCCCTCTCAAGGGAAATCAGATTAGCCTTTCCAGTGCTCTGTGCAGTGAGTCCATTCTGACCAACAGCCTCAGTCACTGAGATCTTACAATTGAGACTAGATGCCTCTCAAGCTAGCACTTCATATTTGGGAAGTACCTGGATGAGAAAACTTACAGTGGCAACAGTCTGAGCTAATTAACTTTAGGTATTTACAGCAATTTAAGCTAACAGAAACATTCTCTGACACTGAAAGTTTCATCTCTTATAATGTAACAGTAAGAAAAAAATAGGGAAAGAGTCTAAGTGGATAAAGGTATCCTAAACTTTCCTGAAAGAATACACTTCTGAATTAATGCCAATTCTTTTTCTCTTCTTTGCAAGGAAGATGCATTAGAGAAAGGTGAAATATTAGATAAAACTTATGTCCACTAAGTGCCAGTGTTTAGCTATGTCAGAATATATTGTCAGAATATACGAGCAGCAAATTATTGCTGATTTATATAACTCAGTGGGCATTGGATTTAATTCCTGGTCAAAACTGTCAGTGGTGGTGGTCTCAATTTTAGTTCAATTACAAGAAAATGTAAATCATGACCTATTGTCACTACCATTATTCTAAGGAATGTAGGGTGGCTAGTGTTTCAATATATCCTGGATCATATGTAAAATGGATTTGGCAGTACTGGCAGATGGATAAAATGGTTTATGTAACAGGTTTTCTAAGAGCCATCACTTATTTTTCCATGCAGACAAACATCTATATCCTTTCACATTAGTTCCTTCTCTTAAAAATTACTACAGTTATTTCCTGTCATGCAAAGAAAAATAGAACAATAAGCTATGCATACCAGAGTTTTACCAAAAGTCATTTTTTGCAGCAAAATTGCATATTGAGCCTCATAAAGTCTGTTTCAATAATGGGAAAACTGATGGCATTTGATGGCTTGCGACACTCAGAAGCTCAGACATTTCACAGCTAGCTGCCAGAAATAGTTGCTTCTTTACATCCTCAGCTCATCCTAGCCCACACTCTTGATAGAAAAGATCTTTGTGAAGTATCATTTGAGACAGAACCTTCATTTGAAGGCTCTGTTTTGACAATGTGCCAGACTGCTACCTCTCATTATATGTAGCTTCACTTTTCTGTGCTTATAGTCCAGGAATATCTTGTTTAGCTAGATACATTGTATACAGTTTAATCAACTGATTTCCATTCTTGCTCTTAAATCAACCCACTGTAACTCATGGTTTGGTCAGAAACTGCCAGCACATCACTGAAGGTTTGTAAACACTTTAGAAATTAAAGTAGCCTCTTTAAAATTCTGAGCCCCTGACTGAGAGAAAGCTATAAAATCATACAGCTGAGAGCATCATGAAATAAAACCCCACCATTTTGATTGTTTTGATGTAGGTGCTTTTTCTTTGCAAGAGTTTATTGTTATGTATTGCTCACGACTGGCCTGTGTGCTAACCATGTGCTGTTGTGTTCAATTTGACTGGGCAGGCATGTTACAGAAGGTCTGCTGAGGGGTGTGGATCCATCCCAAGCCGTGCAATACTCTGCTACAGAAAAGTCCACTGCAGCTGACACTCTGAAAAACCAAGAGGAGCGCAAGCCCACCCAGGGACATGCACAGCAAAACCTCACAGCAATCCCATCCGAGTCCCAGGTGTCATCAGTCAAGTCAGAAGTCATCCCCTTCTCCACAATGACTGTCCATCACGTGCAGAGCTCGCCTGTTGTCATCCATCAGTCTCAGCACTCCTCAGCCCTGGTCAACCATGCCCAGGGCTCACCCACTGCAGGCAGTCACAGCGAAGGTGTGCCGGCAGCTGGTCACCCCACAGCCACCCCACCAGAGCCCACAGCAGGATCCCAGTCCACACAGGCCACACCAGCACCACAGGTCTCTATCAATGGCACCACCATGCAAAGCCTTTTCATTGAGGAAATTCACAGTGCAAGTACCAGAAATCGAGCTGTATCAATTGAGGTACGGTGTATTCTACTCAACCAGCTGTCCTCTCTTTGGGTCTGAGCTCCCAGCCTCACTCTTGAGGCTGCAGGTGGGACTTTCCAAATGCATTCTGGGGATTTATGTGCTTAACCCCTAATTACACTGTACTTCTGAAGATACCCTCTGATTTTGTCCCTGCTCATTGCAGAAGGGTTGGATTAGATGACCTCTAAAGGTCCCTTACAACCCAAACTATTCTATGATTTTAAATGCAATGGAAAAATTACACGTAACCAAAATTAGTAACTGTGCTTTTAAAATTATCTTTATTGAAAAAAAAATCAGAATTCTATTTTAGAAATTTTAAAATATCTTATTTTTGACCAACAGCATATAATTCTCTGGCAACACTTGCATCAGTGGATTTCATTCACTTTTTAAATCTCCATATCCCTTATTATGGAGAAGTAAAAGTGAAAGAGTGTGAAGCTCCAGTGGTTTCACACAGAGATATTGAGAAAACCCACAGGTGAACTGCTGTGTCCTATTACAGACAGGCACTTTAATCACCAGTGTGATATAGTACTAAGGCAGAGACCCAGATTTAAATTTTGCCTTTGTTCCTTTAGTGAGCAGTGGCCACTGTCAGTCTGCCATGTGTTTGTGCCAAATCTAGCACAATACAAGTCAGAACAGTGTGCAGTTACTGTTCAGGTATTTCCTTTAGCTGCTGACTAGAACTGAAAGAATCTATCCATACTGACCTATAATGTTTACAGATGGATTTTATTTCTAAGCGAGTGATCACAATGGAAATCAAAAAAATAAATAGATGCTTTACTGGTTTTGTCTAGAAAGCTGAAAAGAAGTGGGAAGAGAAAAGACAAAACCTTGATCACTATAATGGAAAGGAATTTGAAAAGCTCTTGGAAGAGGCCCAGGCCAATATAATGAAGTCAATTCCTAACCTGGAGATGCCTCCCCAGCCAGCAGTCCTGCCTAAAGGGGATGCAGCAGAAAAACTAGAAGTCTCAGGTAAGGTTTGCGAGAGTAAATGGTGCTAAAGAATTGCATGTCTGGAAAGGAGAGGTTATTTTTCCTAATTTCTAGAATGTTTTCAGTTTATAGATTTCTATGATCATGAGGAAGGACAAAACAATCTCTGAATACACAAAAATCTGCTTTAAAAAGCAAGAATAACTTGCTGTGTGTGGATAGAACAGCAGTAAAAGCTGGCAATTGCAAGCAGTAAGATCCAGGTTAGGCATTAGGAAAAAACCTCAGAAAGATAAGGAAAGTGAAGCACTGAAGCTACATGAGGCAATGAGGAGGATGCAACATCCCCATTACTCGACAGAATGGCTTAGACTAGCACTAACCGGGAATTACATAGGTAGAGCTACTTTGTGGTAGCAAGATGGCAAGATGTCCTTCCAGTCCTATTTTTTTCACAATTTAACATACAAATCCATGTCTGAATTTATGCAAAATTCAAGGAGCAAAGAAGATGACTCAGCCAAACCTTGGATTTATCCCATTAGCCAAACATGAATCAGCTGTAGGATTCTTGCCCAGCTACATAGGCAGGAGTCCATCTGGCTCAGTCTCTGGCAGGCAATTGGAGACACTGTGTGTGGGGAGCACAGAACCTGGCTGCCTCCTGCAGTCTGCTGGTAGTCTTCCAGCCCCCCCCCCATGATTTTAAAGGGAATATCCCGATCTCCTTTCCGTATCCATTATGGAACTTTTATCCAGTATTTCCTCTTTACTTGGCTTATACAATTTGCATCCCCTTGCTGTGGCAGCAAGCTCCCATCTTGTGAAGGACCTTTCCTTCATCTCTTTTAAACTGATACCATAGCAGCTTCACTGAGTTCCCCATAGTTCTAATATTCTGCCATTTGGCAAACAGCTCTTCATTTCCTTTATAAAATCATGAAGGCAGCGGATAAACCTTTATAATATCCTGGAGCTCTCAGCCTGCCCCACAGACTTCAAACTGTGAACTTGCAGCCTTTCTGGTCCCTTCATGCAGGCCAGCTGCTCCGTCCCCAGGCTAGATTCAGTTACCCTTGTTTAACTCCACTGTGTCCTTCTGGAGCTGTGGAGGTCAGAGCTGCATGCTGCACTCAAGGTGTTGGCATGCCAACGTGGTAAAAAGCTGAAAAATAATGCCCTAGGGGTTGTGTAGACAAATTCATATAAAAATTGGGAGGAATGTTTTCAGATCCAGCATTTTGTTCTGGGTGTACCTTTGACACTGCCAAGTTTTGCCTTCTTGGATGTTTTGCAACATACATGTTGAAAATAAATTCTGTTAAACCTCATAAAATAATTTTAGAATTCTGGCACCGTTCAGTGAGATTACTGGCTATCAACACAATTAGCTTGTATAATGTGTGGCATAAATAGAAGAAGCCAGTGAAAATAAGTACCATATGGGTGCAGTGAGCTGTGACATCTTAAAAAGTGCACAGAACAGTAACTGAGAAGTTTTGTAAGTTGCCTAGTTAACTAATCCACTTCTAGAATACAATTTTGCACAGTGTGCAACCAGCAGATTTAAGAATAAATTTGATGAGATTGAGACATTTGCCTTCTGTTGTGCATAATGAATCCTGCAATAGTAACATAAATACAGGAACAGCAGAACTTTTCCTCAATATCTAATTAAATATCTCACGTACCACTCAGCTCTTTTATGACTGAGGTTGAAAAGTTCAGTACCAGTCTGCTGTAGACTTGAAAATTGAGCAACATAAGAAAAGACAGACCACCTATCTACCAATAAAGTTAATTTAAAAATTTGGCCATAAATTAGCAGAGCCCTCTGTTGGCTCATCTGCAGTCCCCAGATAGGCCGTTGCCAGATTGTGTTGTCTCATCCATTCTCCACAAAGAACCTCTCCCAGTGAAGAAACTATTTTTATTTCTCTGCAAACCACAAAGCAAAATAAAATTACACACTTTATACTGTCTTTCAGATGACTCTGTAAATATTTCTTCAATGTTTTGACTCTAACTCATATTTGTATCAAGATTGTTCAGTGAAAAATTTGGGGATTGTTTCTAGCATGTATTTTAGAAATTGGTCTCCTTCATTGTTGCAGTGGGGATACTGCAACACGCATATATCAAACCAGGAGTCCCATGGAAAGGAAATATATATGGACAGACAGATTCTTGCTAGATGTTTCAGAGATGTTTTTTTCTCCAGCCGCATGGCCGGAGCTCTGCCGAGGAACTCTTCATCTCTCTTTGTGCCTTCATATGTGAGAATGCCCTGATTTTTGCAAGTGATGAGTGATCAGTAGCTTCCATTAAAAAGAGTTTATCTGACTGCAGAGACTGCCTCAAGGCAGGCATTCTAATTTTGAAACCTTTTGGATTTATTTTGGTACAAGTAGAAGTCTGTATGGTGGGAGCAATTAATTCCAGTCCACCTGCCTGTTGAAAAATGCTGCAGTTTAGTCAAACAGCTGGCGACAAACAACTCACATTTTGTTCACAGAAGTGCTGAGCCCTTTGGCACCAAAGAAGGTTCCATAATGTGTAGGGTTTGTTCATGGGAAGTCTCAGGCTTAGTGAGTTAAACTTGCTTATTTACTCCTCCCTCTCTAAATATGCCAGAAGGAAAAAAATAATAGATTAAGATCTTCCCCACATTTTTTTTCTTCCAAAGTTTTTTTTTCCTTCCCATTTATATTGGGAAAATATAATTGTTTAGTAAATAAAATAGAAATCCAGCTTTGAAGTTTTATGACTAGCCTAAAGTCACTGCCCTGACCATGAGCAAACTCCATCACAACCTCTCCTTAATGACTCCAGCTAAGGAATGCCAGAGGGATTAGCCTTCGATAACCAGTGCACCTTCCACACTCAGTGACAATATTTCTTGCCTGTGTTCCTCCTTTTTATCTCCCATTTTGAAGATGGAGATGGATGAATATCTCAGAGATGTGAATGAGATGGTAGGAATCATGTTTTCTTTGTGCCTTCCATGTCTCTCATTCAACCTTGCTCTCATTAAGTGGGAGAAAAACTTGTAATTCTTGTAGTCAGAGTCAGAGTCACCAGTTTGAGGGTAATAGGTTGTGCCTATTAAAAGGAGTAGGGATTTACAAAGGCCCTACATCATAGTCTGCTAAACACCATCTTGGAGAATTACTCTGATTTTACAGCAGAAGTACATCTGATGTAATTAAAAACTGAGTGGTGTGTATTGACCAAAGAAGAGGTCTAATGTCAAGTGCATCTGGAAATTCACTCTTCTTGCAGTCCTGCAAATGAGTGCCAGATAACCAGGGAAGGAGATAATACAAGTGAATATTTCTTTAAGCTTAAGCAGTTTCAAAGAACATTTGAGCTAAGAAGGAAACAAGGATGAGCCCGGGTTAGACAAGGGCTCCATCCAGTGCCCAGGGCCAGCTGGAGCATTGGAGGAGCCTGACAGAGCCCCAGGAGTGGGCAGTTATGCAGTAATTTTCCCAGAGGGAACACTTAGCCCTAAACAGTTGAGTAATCCCAAAAGCAGAATGTTTTATCTTTCTGGATTATATTTATTCCAGCTGTTTATGTAACAGTGAGTAGCTGCAGAAAGGTCGTTCTTTTGCTCTTGAAAACAAACACTGTAAACAGCAGTGTGAAAATAGTGGCTGTTGCCATATTTATGATGCTTAGCCTTTAACCAGAAACACACAGGGCCAGGTCATGAGCAGGGCAATGCTACTTCCAGAAGTAATGCTGTCCAGGGACAATGGGGAGGAGGAAGTGGCAGCTGGTGGGAAAGCATCCTTGGGGCAATGCCAGTTTGAGAAACTGGTCTTCTCTAGGAACACTCTCCTGAGAAAGCAAGGGCTGATTCTGGTCAGCCTTTGCATTTGGTATTTGAATCTTCTTGAGTTAGTGAAATATAGGGCTCTTATATGATAATTCAAAGGCAAAACTCTGCATTCCTGGAATGTTAGCTAGTTGTGTTCAGCTGTGAGATGGACAGAACTCCAGCTCCTTGCACCTTGCCAGCAGCACCTCCCAGGCAGAGCAGAAACGTGTGCTGGTTGCTTCAGAATTGCTGAGAACAGTGAGAAGCCTCCAGGCTGGTGTCTCACTTGCATCCATGTCAGTGGCCTTGCTTTCAAAGGAGCCTGAGGGGCACTGTTTGTAGCTGGGTACCCAGAATTTGCATCTTACCTGCTTCTTTACACATGTGTGCTCTGCTATCCCATTCGTACACCTGATGGCTGAGACTCAGCTACAGTGGCCTGGAGGACAGGAGTTTTGCTGAAAATTTCTGGGTGGAGTGACCCGGTTTCTCTGTGCAAGTGCAGTGCTATTTGCTTTCGTTAGAGGTAGTTACACTTGAGTACCAAATGTGTTTCTGTTCATATATTCAGCAACAGGACCTTTTAAGACATTTTTTTCCTTTCCAGTTGAGGCAGGTGTGCAAACACTGTTTTCCTCTCCTTACCTATGCTTACTTTGTGCTGCTCTACTTACCTGCAGAAGAAGCTCCTGATGGAGAACAGGATAATGACAAACTGACCAAGTCTCCACCTCCTCCACCTCCACGGCGCAGTTACCTGCCAGGGTCAGGACTGACCACAACGAGATCAGGAGAGGTCATCTATACAGCCAGAAAAGAGGCTGCTGCTGTCAAGGTTCGATGATTCATACTCTAGGCACTCAGACTCCTGATGAGAGGTTGGCAAAGAGACAAGACACAGGCTTGGGTCTATAAACCACAAAATAAGTTGAGGCAGAGCTATGTGTTGGAAAGCTACTGAAACTGCTTACCAGGATGCACTTCTGTTAGGCCAAATGAACAAGTCAGATTTGTTCAGTTCTGTTTACAGGAGTCTTGCTGCTCTTATCTCCTAGCAATGCAACAGGCAAGCCACAGTCTGCTTTCATTTAGAGTGTTAAGAAGATTAAAAATCAACAAAAAAGAGGAGCATGCCTTAAACAGATGGGGAAGATCAGGTCAGATTTGAGGGTGTTCTTACAGAAATGTTGCAAATTAGTTTCTTTGGGCTTGTTTTCCCGATCTGTTCTGGGGAAGGAAGTGGAGGGAAGTCCAATTTAGGAAGCTTTTTAATCTGTGAACATATAATCACATTAGCAATATTGGTTGCCTTTTGAACTGATGAAGTAGCAGGAAGAGGGACCTTGCAAGAGGGGAGTTGCCGTAGTGTTGAATTTTTGGTGTTTACTTTGCATCAGGAGGATTCAATTGTGTTATCTGTCTGTGCTTTCTCGTCCCCTTGTAGGAATGCAGTGAAGATGCTGGGCAAATAGCACAATCCAAAGCCCCTAAAGAGGATCAGGCATTGTCTCGGAGCACAGGGCACGCTGTAGCACCAGCTGCAAAAGATGAAGAGGAAGAGGAAGGAGATAAAATAATGGCAGAATTACAGGTATGCCTTTAGGGTTGCACATGAGGACACCTATGCCCAGCGTCACTTCTATGGCCTCAGTGCAATTTCCAGCTCAGAACATGAAGGAAAGTAGGTCTGCTAGCCTCACCTGGTACCACTGTGTTGCACTGAGTGGTATGCTTTTTGGAAGTACTCCCAAATTTTGTTCTGAGAGGTCTGGAGCTGAGTGGTCAAGAACACAGTAGCTGCCACTGGAGAAGCCTGCACAAGCAGATGGGACAAGTTAAATGTTGGTGTGCATTCAATGTGGTTGTCCCTGGCTTAGTGTTGCTCACCTAGTACCAGACTGGCAAGGTGCTGAGAGCCCATCATCTGTGCTAACTTTGGTGGGAGCAGAGAGTAACTGGGTCTGCTCCTGGTGCGCTGTGCTATGGTCCAAAGTTTCCCACAGTGTTTGAACATCAGCACATTACCTGATCCCTGTGGTGCAACTGGTACCTCACTCTGCCGGTGGCACAGAAAAGGGCTCTCTTGCTGGTCCTTCACTTGACATCACATAGGACAGTTCACTTTGGTGATGAAAATGCTGCAGTAAATGCCAACTATTCTAGCTACCATCAGTGAGCTCCAGCTTCCCAGGGGCACCATCTGTCCTCTTCCATGCCCACATGAGGAAAGGAGGTGTGGATCAGCCTTACTGGCTGTAACTTCTGGTGTTTTGGAGCACTGTTGCAACACGAGATGATCCCTGCTGTCCACCTGCCAGCAGGTGGGCTTGGTGCTGCCCAGGGAGCATTTGGAGCACGGGAAACATGGGCATTGAGCAGTAACTGTTCTGTCTGATATGGGTGCACCCTGCCCCTTCCCTCAGCTCTCACCCACCAGTGCTGGTTTGCAGGAGAGAGCAGCAGTTTACCCTTATCCCCCCTCCGTGTGCTGATGACCAGCGGGACAGGAGAGCTGGGGACATGGAAGCTGTCATGACATCTCTGTCTCTAGGAGAGCAACCCTCTGCCTTGCAGCTGGTGACAGTGAAGTGGAGGTGAAGATACGGAAAGGGAGGCTGAGAGAAGCTAAGGAGAAGAAATAGGCATGGTTACTCAACAGGGAATGGGTGTTAAAATGCTAGTTTTGGGGGCTAGCAGTACTAATTTTAAACCAATACCAAATACCAGGTATATTTTAGAAGTTTAACAGAGTACCATGTTTTAGAAAGGGCAAATTGCCTCATCTAAGAACTACAGGCTCATTAGTTTGATATCAGTCATAGGAAGAAAGATGGAAAATGAGATATGAGATTCAGTCATTGAATAACTAAAGGACAGACATAAACAGTTATGCCAGTGAGCACCATGTGATGGAACAGAGAGCTATCAAAGCAAACAACACTCTTTGATCAAGTAATAGGTTTGACTGCTTGAAATGAACTGTATACCTATAGACATTCTAGAAAGGCATTTGATCAAACATCACACAACATTCTCATAAAAATCTGGCACCTCCAAGTATACCAAAAGACCCCCTATCACAGCATAATTGAGAGCTGTCTGATTTTGAAATCACTGACCTTGACGCAGGTGTTTATAGACAGGTCTCATAGGGAGCAGCAGCAGGCCCAGTGTCTCTCTGTATTTTCATCAAGAACCTGGAAATATGTTTAAAATCCTTACTGTGTAAATCATCTTAATTCAGATCAATGGAGTATGAAAGCAGAGACATGATAGCAGTCACTTAATGGTCATAAAGCTTTGCTGAACTAAAAAGTCCCCATGAAGAACAACAACATATAGGCCAGGCCACAACTGCATGTCTTGGAAAGAAACAGGAGTTGCAGTAACAAGTTGACAGGAGCTCCCAGGTCAGTGCTGTTGCCACAAAATTGTGTCTGTTTTGGGTGTATATGTGTGAATGTGGCGTGTTTTTATCTCTGTGTACAGGATCAGTGAGATCCACACTGTGCTGCTGCATCCATGACTAAGTATCCATGTGTCTCCCATTTGATAAGGCTGTTAAGAATATGAAGCTTTTCAGAAGAAACTTGAGTACAATGTGAAGATTTTTAATGCAGCAGAAAAAGGCATCATAATAATCAGTGGCTGTAGCACAAACTATTTGGAGACTGTTACAGATATTTCAGAGCAGGGGTGATAAAAAAAATATGAAAGGGAAATAGCTTTTTTGACACTTAAGCCTGAAGGACTTTGAGGATGCTTAACTCAAATCCACATCACTGGTCTCACAAATGGGTACGTTGGGGAAAAATCCCTATCCTGTATTGTGAGGAGCAAGACTATTTTTTCTATTAGTTTCATGTCATCTTAGGTATTCTGGTCTATTAACACATACAAATATGATGTAATGGAAAACCAGAAGAAACTCTGATTTTCTGCACTGGTTTTTTTTTGTTACTCTTACTTTTCTGATTTTGCATAAACATGCAGTACATATGAAGAATACAGCATTTAAAGGGCAGGCCTGATTCTAATCTGCAGTCAGGGCTAATAATTTCATGACTTACCAGGAGTCAAATAATTTCCCTAACACATGGTATAAAAATATAATCTTACTGCATGTCAGGGTGTGTCTGACTCCTGTGAGCACTCCCCCCTTTTTGCTGTGTCCTCCCTGTACATCTCACTGTAGGCAGGCCATGTGCCAGTAGAGGCATATGGAAATTCTGGTGAGGCACATTCGCTGCCTGCACTGCACAGTGATAGTGGCAGGGATAGTTTTGCTCCTCTGGATCTGGGAGCCAGTTGGATAGAGAAACTCAAAGGAAATAAAAGGAGGATAGCAAAAGAAATGGCTGAAAAGTCTGGGCCATGCCCTGGGGGACACATGGTGTGCAACGTCAGTGTCCACAAACCCATAGGTTCAGACAGCCAACTTATGGCTCATTATCATAGACTGTGACAAAGGCACATCTCCATGTTCAAAGTTTTAATAACAGTTTGTGTGGGAGAAGTGGAGTTATGTAACTCTTGCATGATTATCAGCCACAAGGAAATAGGTGCTGTCACAAGCCCTAAGCTCATCATGTGCTTTCTACTTGAGTTTGAATAGTCTGTAGCACCTCTGTGTGCCTTCATCATCTGCAAATTCAGAAACCAAGCTTGTCCTCTTTACAGGGAGCACTGAGGTCAGCATGATGTTAGTCTTGACAGGCTGAAGGGGATGCCCTGGTTCTCTTAATCTCATAGTCTAAAATCTCTATCTCACAAGCTTGTAGATAACATTGTTGAGCTGTGACTGTTAAAAACAAGTGCTCTCTTTGTAGTTGGTCATCTCCAGATATTTCTGTGCAAAAGTCTTGGTCTCCTGATAACCTGCAGTATTTATTTCCTAGGCTTTCCAGAAGTGCTCTTTTATGGATGTAAACTCAAACAGTCATGCTGAACAGTCCAGAAATGACACACATGTAAAAGACATAAGGCCTGGGACTTTAATGCATCACAAGGAAAAGAAGGTAACAAGTGGCAATTGTAGACAAGCCACCCTGTCTTGGCATAACCTTCTTTCCTTCAAAACTAATCTTTTATATCTTTCATCCTCTTCTTTTTAACCCCCACCCAGCACTGCCCAGCGGTTTCCTTCCTTTCATCTCCGTATGGCCCAGAAACACTCATATGGAACTCTGTATTAAACTATATTATGTGTCTCGTTAGCAATTACACAATGGTTGCATGAAGTTCTATGATTCTGTGAAATCCAAACAGGATCCATCAGTTTCTGTCAGAGATGCTCATACTACTTGGAACATCCTTCCCCTGCTGTTCTGGTGATGGATGGTGAAGCATCTCTCCTAAGCTTGAGGGGAATTAATGGTTCCTCTCAGTCTCTAGAGCCAATTTAGAGAATATGTGCTTTATTTTGTTTCATTTGTGGGTCCCAGAAATAGTTCGATATTCAGAAATCCCATTCAATGTATTGGATGACAGAGTCAAAGTGGACGGGGGAATTTTCCCTTATGCTGAAAGTTAATGCCCAAAATTCAGTTGTGGGACTGAGAAGAGGTGCTGTGTGTCTGGGGCTGTAGCCGGGCTGGGGTAAATTTCACAGCTGCACATGGACTGGAGTTGCCAATGGAGTTGATTGGACTTAGCAGGCAGCCAACGTGCAGGACAAGAAAAGGATAAGTATTTCTACCCTTGCAGACCTCTATTTTACGTTTAAGAATAATGAGTTGCATCAGTGCTGGGGTTAGGGTGTTGAGTGAGCATGACAACTTGACAGCCAAATGCCAGTTTGCAGTGAAGGTGGGTATGGTGGGGAAGGAAACACAGCTCTTCAGCAGAGCAGTTCAACTTTCTCATGCATTTTGTGTGTGTATGCAAATGCTGCCAGCTCAGGGCATTGCACTCAAGGACTTGTGTTGGAGCTGCCCAAACAGAGGTTCTGGTCTAAGGCTGCAAACAGCTGCCTGGGTGAGGGTACAGGCCCATGGGAATGAGGGAAAAAGGAAAAACTGTTTTGTTGTGGAATGTATGACAGTGTTACAGAGGAAAAAAAAGTGTGAATTCATCCTCATTACTACTGTTGTCAGAATGAGAAGATCATATTGTTATATAAAATCCTGGGTCATCACTCAGGACACTGCACATCCTGTAGCACAAACATTTCTTTGAAAGGTCCTGCCAAGTAATTGCCATAAACTGGTATTTATTTGAATAGCACAGAGTCCAGGAAATTAAGGTTAATGAGATCTGTTTTTGTAATCTGACATGACAGTGTTTATTGGCTTTAAATATGGAACATTATGGTCATGATAAAATCGTTGAGGAAATGAGTTTTGTTGTGGTTTTATTTTTTTAGTAGAAAAGCAGCAGTTCCTAAAATGAGATATATTGTACAAGGACACCATGAGGTGTTGCACTGGTGCTTGGAACTAGAAGTGGAACTCGCTAGGAAAAGATAGGCAGTCAGCATATCCAGAGGCAACGAGTGCCATTAAGTGGCTTGGCCTAATTCTGGGGAGTCTGATATGTCATGGGACTGGGAGGCACTGAGCACTGGGCAAGTCGGGGCCTGGGGGGATCACAAGCCCTGGTGTTTGGTTCCCACAGTGCCCCTCAGCACCAGGTGCAGACAGTGTCAGCCTGCCCACCAAGGCCTTGCTGCTCTGCTGGTTTGCATGACAGCTCTTCCTCATTTAGAAATATGAGGGATGTCAGGGTATCCACAGAGCAGCTGCTCAGCCTTGTGACTGCCGAACAAGCCTTTGTGGAGGTGAACTGTGACTCTGGTGTGTGAGTGACTTTGATTGTGAGTAAAGTTTTTCTGTGTAAAATCCTCCAACTGTACATAAGAAAACATCACATAAGGTGTAGAAACTGTACCTGGTGATCTGTATGTATGGGTGTGCATGCACAGCCAACCTGGGGATTTCTGCACCGTCACTCATCCATCTCAGGTGGGAGAGCAATGCTCCTGAATGTTCTGCACATCTTGATGCTCACATAAGTATAATCTGTCCTTCTGGTGTATTAGGAGTCAGCTTCTAGTCTCAAGCAAGCAATGTCAGTATTACTGCTTTTGGTTCACTGCCTTTGGGCACTCGAGGCCAAATTACTTTCCTTCTTGGTGAGCTGTTTTTTGACTGTAGATTTCTCTCTTACTCATTCATAGTCATGGTGTCTCCTCAGATCAGTCCTTCACCCTGATGATTGGTGTTTCTCCTAAGTTGTCACAAGAACTTAAACCAAGCCACAGAGAAAAGCGTGGTGTTATGAAACAGCATTTCCAGGGGTTCTCACTTGCAAATAAAGAAAAAAGTCCCCCTAAAGTTTTGTTGCTGGGAATATACATACTCTTTTGAGCCAGTGGATGACTTTTCTGTTTGGTGTTTGGCATTTCTGCTATAAGTGAATGTAGCTCAGTGTTTCATTCTGCACTTCCACAGGCACCACAGAGTGCCGCTGGTAATTCTGATGGAATACTTCTAAGCCGAAGCAACGATTTAGAAGTGCTCAGACTGTAATGATACTAATTGTCATGGAGCAGCACTGCTCAGGTGTGAGCAACATTAGAAGAAGCAAAATGTAACTTGAAAATCAGCTTTTACTGATACAAAACTTCCTTTCAAGGCGAGCCAGGCTCTCGCGTTTGGCTCTCTGGGGAGCCAGCAAGCCGCAGTGCCCTGCTGTCAGCCCTTCCACGTCAGCCTCCCTCTGATGTGTCCCAGCAGAATGTGACCAGATAGTGTGACACTTTCAACTTCAATCTTATAAAAACATGGGGGGTTTTTTAGCTGGAAGGTGAACAGGTCAAGGAGCACTGTGTTGGAAATAAGGTAATTAATGTGCTTTTGCATATTCTGGAGGCCTTGTTAAAGCAAGGTAACATCCCATCCTGACCTAATGCATAGCACAAAGCAGTAACATCATGCACTGTTCTGCTAGAATTTGGAATTTTGCCCCGAAGAAAGACAGGAATCAGATGACAACTTGAGACATGTCTCTGCAGCAGTAAATGGAGTGGTGAGTTCATGAGGTCTGCACTTCCCCTGAGATTAATCTTGGGGGAAAAAAAGTCCTGTAAAGGTAAAAGCCCTGAATAACTAAGTAATCCAACTTTCCCCCTTAGGTGTATGGGGCTACAACAGGATCTCCCACAGATAGTGACCATCCTAAAGAGAAGAGGGAAGGGAGAACTGAAGAAGAATTGGGTTCTGATTCATCCAGTACATCTGACAGTAAAATTGGCTTTTCAATGAATGACAGTCCTACATTTAGCAAGGGTTTGTTTGTAGACAGTACAGACTATTCTAACAAAAACCTTCAGAATATGAGCACAAACCTGTCTGGTGTCAGTTTGCCAGAGGAGGACAAACGAAGAGGGGCTCAAGATATCTTAGGATCACATTTTCCAGCTGTTGAGACTGGAAAACAAAAGCCAAACTACAGACTGTCAAGAGATGCTCACCAGGACATTCTGCAGGGTGAAGCCTTGCAGAGCACGGGCAAGCACATCCCCATCAGCAGCATTGTCCCTGTCCTGAGGCACACGCAGGAGGCTGCAGGGCCTCAACCTTCCTTGCAGGAGCAAGAAGTCTCTGCAGTCAACTACAATCAGGTTGTGCTGAGACCCAAAGTGTCCAGAGCAAACAGTGTGAGCAGCATTGAAGACACAGACTCTCCAGCCAGCTCTCCAAGTGAAGATAACCCACCCACAGAAAACATTGCCTTCATGATTACTAAAACAGCTGTCCAGGTGCTCTCAAGTGGGGAAGTTCATGACATAGTCAGCCAGAAGGGAGGAGATGTGCAAACAGTCAACATTGACGCGAGGAAGGATGGGGCATCAGAGAAGGGCATCCCTGAGAACACAGACAGCGAAGAGCCAGTGGTGTGTCTGGACAAAAAACCTGTCATCATCATTTTTGATGAACCGATGGATATTAGGTCAGCGTACAAACGGCTTTCTACAATTTTTGAGGAATGTGATGAGGAGTTGGAAAAAATGATGACAGATGAAAAGATAGAAGAAGAGGAGGAGGACGAACATGAAGCACGTGAAGTCTCTGAGAGGCAGAAGGAAGAGTCCCCAGTAGCTAATGACAGAAAAGCAACCACAGAGCATTCAGCAGCTCATGGTCCCCAGAGGCCATACCTATTTAGCCTTCAGTCTGACACTGTAGAAAGCAGACCTCCTGCAGAGGAGGAAAGCACAAAGACAAATTTTAACAAATACCGTCAGATCTATGGGCTGAACACAGAAGCAAACTCAGACTCTGCTGATCAGTTGGGAAGCAGGCAGGATTCTAAGAAAAAATTTAAGTTTAAATTCCCTAAAAAGCAGTTGGCTGCTCTGACACAGGCGATACGGACAGGAACCAAGACTGGGAAGAAGACTTTGCAGGTTGTGGTCTATGAAGAAGAGGAAGAAGATGGGACCCTGAAGCAGCACAAGGAAGCAAAGAGATTTGAAATCACTAGGTCTCAGCCTGAGGAGAGTGATAAAAGTCCTTCTGGGAAGCAAGAGGGACCCTCTGGAGCTGCAGTGTCCCTGTCTAGGACTGATGAAATTCGACAAAGTACATACAGAACGCTAGACAGCCTTGAGCAGACTATAAAGCAGCTGGAAAACACCATCAGTGAAATGAGTCCAAAACCTATCCCTGAAAACACATACACCTCTGAGGGAAGCACTGTCCCCTTCTCTGCCCAGATAGTACCAGAGACCCCATCCCGAGAGCATGTAGTGCTGGATGAGAGCCTTGCTGGTGTAGAGCCCCCTGCATCACTCCCAGCCACTTCACGTAAGGTACCTTAGTCCGAGAAATCCAACCTCCAGCTGCTTTCTAAAATCTGCAATAATCACCATTAAACAAGAGGGTCTTGTGATTTGTTTGCTTCCTTTCAGGTGGCTTGTTTGGGCTCCCCACAAGGTGTCTAACAGCTAATAGACCATTGGTTTTTGGGTTTTTTTTTAATCTTTGCTGCTGATTGGTGATGGGCAAATGCAGGGGAGCTGGGTAGAATAATCTGCTGTGTGAAATGACAAGCGTCACTGACATGAAATCCAGGCTGATCAGTAGCTGAGCAGTTTTCTCCATTTGATTCTGGAAATTAACACCTGCGGTGTGAAGCTCCTGAACTTTCCCTGCATGTAGTACTGTGGCTTTTTTTTTGGCGCATGGTGTGCAGTCCTCTCTTCAAGCACTCTAGCACTGACCACGCCTTCTTGTCTCCCCTCCCTGCCCCTCCACTCGTTTCCACAGGGCTCCAGCGCTGCCTCCCAGACAAGCCGGATGCCAGTCCCCATGGCTTCAAAAACTAGACAAGGAAGCATGGAGAAATCAGGCAAACAGCACAAGCTGCAGGATCCACGCCAATACAGACAGGTAGTTTTACCCTAAACCCGGTGTTTGGATGGACATTTCATGTTGTTTGTTTATTTAAAAACTCCAGTAACTGACTGAGATTATACCAAATATCGGATGCCTGAGGTCTAACTGGACGTCCTGGATCCTGGGGGCATGACAGTACTGATCTTTTCACCATGCTTGTGCATGCATGTCTGCAATAAAACACCTGCTGCTTTTTTTGTTTGGTTGGTTTTTGGGTTGGTTTTTTTTAATTTGTTTGTTTATTGGGTTTGGCCTTTTTTTTTTTTTTTTTTTTTTTTAACTGTGGTATTCAGCTGTAATTTTAAGATGTCAACTACCTGTTTACTTTCCATTTGGTAAATGTGGTGGTTCCTTAGGAGAACTGGGAATGCTCCAGTTCAGAGTCTTTACAGAAAGCCCTGGACACTAACCTGTTGGTGTAGGTGGCAGTGGGTGCACATTAACCTCGGCAGGACGTCTCTCACACGTTAATAACGCGCAGCATGGCCGACGTAGTGCCTGGTCTATAACTCGTAGGTCGCCTTCTCACAAAGCTCTCTTGGCTCTTTCTCTATGCACTCTCCGTTGGGCACTTTGGGTTTTCTACCAGGTCCAGTTCATGGCTGCAGGACTTAGCTCAGGCCTCGAACTGTTAGTTCTGATTCTCTGTAGGGCTGATTTCCCAGGTCCTGTTGGTTTATCATGTTACTGGCTTTCTGACAAACTGTCTCCTGACATCTTTATTTGCAGGCTAATGGAAGTGCTAAGAAAGCTGGTGGGGACTATAAGGCTACTTCTCCTACCCTACCTGCTTCTAAGATCCCAGCCTTTTCTCCCACTTCTGGGAAAAGCAGCTCAGCACCTGCTTCTAGCGGTGACAGCTCTAACCCTCTTAATCCACCTACTAAAACCTCCATTCCTTCCTCCTCCCTTCTCGGTCCTCAGACAGGTCGCATAACTTACTCTACCTCCCTCATCCCCTCTGTCTCTAACGGCTCCTCCAAGTTTCAGAGCCCCACTTACCCAGGGAAAGGTCACCACCTCTCGTTCTCGCTACAGACTCAGAACGGCCGACCACCCCCTCCTTCCTCCTCTACCTCTCCCCCCTCCTCTCTCTCCCCTCCTTCCCTGAACCAAGGTATGAAGAGCATCAGGACAATCCACACCCCTAGTTTCAACAGCTACAAGGCACAGAACGGGAATGCCGGCAAGTCCGCCCCATCCACGGTCAAGGAGCCATCCTAAAGGCTAAGCACAGCACATCTGCCAGGTCACCAAGGCTTTTTGTTCACTTTTCAAAGAATCCGCAGCCAATATTTTAACCAGGGAATGTAACCATTTTGCTGTATTGCTGGAGGCTTAATACTAATCACGTGCTGAATACTGAATTACTACACTAGATTAGAGTGAAGCTTTTTGGAAAACTGTTGCTGTTGCAATGATAAAAGAGCATTTTCTTTCTATAGGCAGCACCTCTTACAAAAAGTGTGAAGGTGTGTGAGTGAACTTGATTGTGTGTGCACAGTGGTGTACTGAGCATGGGGAATTGTATGGTTAAAAATTTACTAAGTTGTTTTGTATAAAGCTATTTTTCATTATGGGGTCTAGAAGTGAACAGAGATATACTAAAGTGTGATTATATTCAACTGTAAAACTGAAACTAAAATATTTTTCTTTTATTTTGGTGTTATTTAGCTTTGTTACAGATTTCTATTTTTGTCAACAAATGTCATGGTTCCTTTCGAGATCTTTTTGCCAAAACATTTTGATACTATTGTAATGTACATTTGAAAGTAGTATGCTGGACAGTAAACCTCTGCACAAGAAACAGAACAAGACTGGTCTTATGTGTGTATGAGGCAACTCAACTTATTGCACTGCCATTCAGATTATATTTAAGAATTTGCCAGCCAAGGAAAAAATAAATTGTTTTACACATATAGATAGTTGCTGATTACTTTTTTTCTTAGCTAAATCCACCCTTTTTCCTTCAGTTTTATTTTACTGAGACCTGGTAGCCCATTAATGTATTGCATTGTGGATTTTAAAATGTACACTTCAGTACTGTTCTGTATACTGGCAAACTTTTGTACATATCTATAAATATCTATAAATAAATAAATACTGTATGTGGCTGGGCACATAGAGTAGTTTTACCACACCAAAGTTAATTTTTATGCATGCTTAAAAATATATATGGGGAAGGGTTGAAAAAGATGGGTATCAGTTAAATAGGAGAAGAGCAAGAAACTTGCATAGCTAATGGTTTTGTAAATAAATCTATTTGTATAACACCATAATGTAATATACAGAACTATGATAAGCAAAGATCTTTACAAAAATAAAGGGCTGCATGCTTATATATTTGTATTTTGTCACTAGTAACTTTTCGGATGGTCTCAACTGGCTGTTCAGCTGGTTTGCCTGAAGGTGTTAAGCCATTAGGAGAAAACCTAACTTAATTTTCCCCAGGTTAAGGCTATACATAGTTATTAATTTCAAAATGGTGTCTTTCAAATTTATGTCGATAAAAACTTACTGCTGGAACTCCAAGTTAGAAAACCAGCAAGCCAAAAAAAAAACCACAACCTTTGAGTGATTGAATGAGGTATCATCCCTTCCATCTTGCAGTACTCCTTGTTTTATTTCCCCTTGTGAAAGGGGAAGTTTCCTGGAAGCATCATTCCAAGGCGCTGCCCTTGGATGGTGCATCACATGCAGCTGGAGAATGTAAACATTGAGCCATACCTCAGGAACACAACACACATTCTGCCTCCAGCGGGGTCAGGCCGAGTGCCATCCCCTCTGCTGGCACGGCAGCCAAGGCGCCTGCAGAGCACAGGAGCTTCAGTGCCAGGCTGAGCTGGGCCAGGACAGGCTGGGGTGCTCCAAGCCAAAGCAAAGGTGTGGCCAGAGCACCCACACAGACCCACTGGAGTGAAGGCAGTTCCTTTCTAGGCAGGGCAGAGCAGCAGGGACTGGTGGCTCCAGTGCCTGCTCTGTTCTCTGCTTTCTCATGCATGGAGTACACGACTGCCTGGCTCTAAAGGGAACCTGCCTGATCCAATGCTGTAGCTTGTTACCAACTCCAGACAGCACACACAGAGCACCAGCTGGCTGGGTACCTGCTCCTCCTTCACACAGCCAAAATGTAACCTCAAGCTAAATGATGGACAGAGCAGGATTTGTTCCAAACTGTTTGTCTGACATATCCCAAGGATCAGACACTTACTGAAGAACAGACTTACTAATAACTGATGCTCTGTAATGGCACGTGAGGTGTCCCCCATGAGCCATGGCACAGGCAGGCAGGGTCCCCAATGGCTCTGGCACTGCTCCCATGGCTCCTTCTCACAGCCTCTTCAGGTGCTAAAGCAGCACATTCTCTGTATCTGGCTGAATTTAGACATGGACAGCGCTTGTATAATTAACCAACGACCCTGCACAGTCACTGGTGTGCGTGGGCAGTGAGGCAGTGCTGCACTCACTGCTTGTGGTGGTGAGTGTGAAAATTGCCGTCAGGCAGTGAACACTACACCCACCTGAGGCCTTAGTGCATTGTGACCTGCACTTTTGGTGCACCTGCTCAGTGCTGGGGTGCAGCACCCGCCAGGAAACAGCATCAGGCTCAGCCAGCTCATAACGCACTGCACAGGCAGAACTGCCAGCAGGACTGTCTCAAGGCAGGCAATGTTTATTCCCTCTCCGTCCTGCTTGTTCAGCAATGACCAGGCTTTCACACACACGGGTAAGAGCTGTACACAGGTTGTAGCTCAGCACAAGGAAGCCATAAAGTCTGTAAACAAATTCCTTGCGCACAGAAGAAATCAGAATTGGACAGTAGTGAAAAAGACAGGTTTCCCACTGGAAAGCAGTTATAAAGAGCAGTTTTGGTGGAGCTGGCTGCTGAAGTTTGGTACAAGCCATGGGACAAGGTACCACTGCAATGGCAGCTCTGCACTGGCAGAGCAGCCCCAGCCTCACTGCTCTGAAAATCCAGCAGTGAAGCAGCTCACTAAAGGAGCTGGCAGGTGAGCAAGACCTTCCTGCTGCCTGCTGTAGTCACAGCCAGCCAAGGACTTCATAGCAGAGTAAGCACCATCCCTGTGTCCGCCAGTTCCTCCTACAGGGAGGGACTGCAGCAAAACCACTGCAGCAAAACCAAAGTGACACAGCACAGAGCCCCCACACTGGGCAGCACACAGAGGTGGGAAGGCAGAGCCAAAGAGGCTGCATATAGCAGGAAAAGGGAGGGATGTGCAGGACATCTGAAGTGCACAGGGCCAAAATCCATCTGATCCCCACTGAGACGCAGCCCTTCCTGCAGGCTTATAAGCTCATGGATTCTATAGCAGATGGTTAAGGCAGACTTTTACAGTCTCATGACCAGAAGCCACAGGTACATGCACCACTTCAAGGATTGCAGGCCTACTTTAAGCCATTCCCCCTCCAGGCCACACATCAGCCCACACCCTTTCCAAAGGCTGGCACAATTAATTGGTTGATTACTATCTAAATGTGAACGGTGTTACGGGAACAAAACCACAACTTTTTGTATTAAATGAGGCCACATTTCAAACTCTTTCGTCCTGTCTGAACGAAGTGGAGAGGTTCTCAGAGGCTACACAGGAACCTGAGGTCCTTAATGTGCAGCTCAGCAAACAATTTTCCTTCAGCTCTGCAGCAGCACTACAGAAGTTATGAAAATGTCTGGCCTGTGGCCATGTTTTAATTCCACATCAACAGTGCTGTGAGTGATACTAATGGGGACCACCATAACAAGCCCTTAAAGTCTTACAAAGGGGTCACACAGCACCTTCCAGCTACCACACTCCAGAAAAGGCAATTCAAACTAAAGCACTGATCACCACTGAAGCAGGAATTGCTGTTAGGAACCATTTAAAAAATCCAAACACTACCATTGCTACCAACACAGTTCATACTTCTATTATTTCTCCATCAGATCTCAGCTTACCCTGTCCCTAGCAGCTCTAAACAGTCCTCAGACCAGAACTACTTTCCAAGCCAGTCTGAATCCTAATGAAATATAGAAACAAAAAAGGGACACAAATAGCAAAGTTAAGAAATTCTGTTTAAACATAAAAAACCACCTCTTTTTATTCTATGACCAAAGACTGGCACAGGTTGCCCAAGGAGGTCGTGCAGCTTTCAGCTGTGGAAATCTTCAAAATCCAGCCATAGCTGCAGCCCAGAGCAACCTGCCCTGGCTGCATATGGCTCAGCTGGGGGTGAGCTCAGTGATCCCTGCCCACCTCACCTGCTCTGCAACCCTGTGGAGCTGCCCATCCCCCTGAACCCAGCTTCCAGAGGGAACACTGACAGTAAGAGTATCCACCTCAGGACAGTCTGCTGTATGCACGCACTTCCCTTCTTGAGTCAATCAATCAGACTGTCACCCTTCTCTTCCACAGGAGGGGGAAAACAGCAAGAAAAAAAAAAGAAAAAAATCCCCAACACAGTAAAAAAGCACTACAGATAAGGGTCTGAGATAGCTCCTGTTAAGATCAGGGCATAGTAATGACTCCTAAAAATGTCTATTTTCTCAGCTGCCACACTGGCTGCAATTTAAGGTGACCCAAAATCTTGGCAGTCTTCAAGAAGCAGAAAACAGCATCAGTGATTTTCCAGCCTCAGATATGCAGTCACTCACTACTTTTTTCAGGGGGAGCTCAGCAGCCTCCTCTCCCTGATGCCCCTGGCAGATGCTCCGTCAAGTGGAGCAGATCTCCCCCCTCAAATCATGGGTTTCCCTTGCATGTTCAACGCTACCAGTGCAGCAGCAGAGAATACCATGGAAGCTGATGAGGTTAAATAAATTTGTACCTGCAGCACTGTCAGCCAATACAAGTCATGTTTTGCATGTTTGTTTTCTAGATTCCTAATTTTTCAGATCTCACGTTCTTCTTCATTTAATACAATAAAAGTTCTATGTTCTCAAACACAAAAGTTGACAGCCATGTGTCTGGGTTCAGAAGTAAAATTATCAGTTATCTAGAACACAACGAAGTGGAAATTAACCCATTACAATGGCTGTCAAAGCAGAGTAACCTGCAGACCCCCAGCCCCCCCTGTGCACCTCCCTAAGTACACTGCTTCACTGAGGAGACCTCTGGGACTTCCTGTGGATGCTCAGCACACGCTGACGAGCTTCTGAGACTAATGATGGGACAAAATGCAGCTCCAGTAGAAGACAATGGGTACTCGCTGCTGAACAGCATTAGAGGCATCACAACACTGTATTCTGACAGCCCTTGCTGAGATACACTTTACTGTTACGACTGAAACAAAACCCATCCTCAGTTACTCGGCCCTTCACAAAACACACCCGTTCTTCCCGACACTGCACACAGGAACACTGCTAATGCACCCACCTCTGTCTGCTCCGGCAGGAAAAGACATTTTAGTTTGCACAGACACCACAAGAACATGGCTCATTTTTATGGGACCTGGTATTAGATGCACCCAATTACATGGTGAGAACTTTCAGAGGTCAGCTGTCGTATCTGGGACTTTTCTTCACAGCCGATTTTTATAATGATTTCTCCCAAGGATCAAAACCACAGAAGATCAAAGCACAGGACTGTTACAGTCACTCTGGAAAGAAATGAGGTCTGCCTTTAAAAGCACGTCAGCCAACACATCCTAGTACCACAATTCCTTCTCCTCGCAGTAACTGGACACACTGAGAGAGTTTTAATCCTCTGCCAAGCAGGAAACAGTGTAAGACACAGGGATACCCAAAGTGATGAACAGCTGCTTTGTTTTCAAGTAGGTATGCAAGAACATAGAATAAAAAAATATAGCTGATATAGTTCGCACACAGATGACTTTTTAGGGTAGAAACACTTTTTTTAGTTAAAATTATAAAAAGTCCAAGACCCAAACTACAGTATTGTTCTGACTGGCAGATACTGATGTTCATTCTGACGTCACAAAACCTGCGCATTAAACCCACAAACCCACTTCCTGCATATCTTAGAATCAAATTATGTATCAAGATGAAAATATTTAACCAACTGAATCCCTCTCACCTGCTGACCTGCACAGTGTGGCCCCACAAACAAAAGATTTATGAGAAGTTTCCTTCATCCAGGAGGAACTGCAGGCTTGGTGATCCCGAGAGCAGTTGCTGACTGCAACTTATAAACGTGACATTTCAGAACAGTTCATCAGAAAGAATTTGAATCACAAAAAGAGTCACCAAAACAATTTTATTTCCAGTGTTTAAGTGGGTATGCACACAGGCATGATACAGGTTTGGATTCATTAGGTCTTCATGCAGAATTATATTCTCGATAAAAGAAACCAGTTCCATCCAGTATCCACTATCTACACGCCTATGTTACAACATTTATATCAAATCTGGTATCTGAAGAAAAGATACACATGTAATATGTACAGTTAAGTTACTTATTTTACAGAAAGATTAGAAATTCAAGTCACATAAAACTCAAAATCTGTATTAAAATTGGAAATATAAAACTCCAATATTTACTGGAATGCCTAAGGAATGGAAGCTCTGTAGCCACCTGTGTTAACATTTGTAAAATGTAATGAAACTTGTTAACAGTAAAATTCATTCATTTGTTTGTAATAAGTTTCTCTAATTTAGCAATATGGCACCCTAACAAACCAAATGAATTTATAATGAGGCACTTGTTAGTGACTAAACCAAAAGAACAATTTTCCTGCATACTAATGCCAGGCCAACTCTCAGTCAGAAAACCATGTATACACTACACAGCATGTTGCATCAGATGCTTTGTTCAACATTTGTATGCAGCCATCAAATATACTTTTTCTTAAAATATATATATATATGTATACTTTAGTGTTCTTCTGGCTGTGGTAATGCACTGTGAAGACGTTCCACAGAGCACATTGATGAAACCAGCCCAAATGAAGGCTGCATAACAACAACAGTACAGGAAAAAAATATTTATATATGTACACACACACACGCACACACACACACACACACACACACAGAGTTACTGGGAAGTGTAACAGTAAGTTAATGAATTGCTGCAGTGGACGTATCTCCCCATTTCAAAGATACTGGTAAAATCGAGATCTAACCACTTGGGTCCCAGACAGTTTATGAGGATGGGCATCAACTGCTGGGCTGAAGTTGTTTTTGTTGATGTTCTGATAATTTTCACCATTTACCTGGTCTGGTGGCTGAAATGGTCCCGAAGGTGGTGTTCTATTAATTAAGGTCAAGCTGCTGGAAGAGCTGCCTTCATCTTCCTGCATCTCTGCAGATGAGGGCAGTTCTGCCTTTGATACCTCTGCTAAGTTAGTGTTCTCAAGTCTGGGCTTTCCAGTTTCACCCATACTAAGGTCAGTTGTGCTAGTGCGTAAACGTTCCCGTGCAAGCCAGTCCGAGATCGAGAGGTCCTGGGCTGGACATTTTGGCTTCAACCGAGTCACAGCTGAAAGCTCAGATTCTCTCTCTCTACTTTGAGTTGGTTCTTGAGCTTTCCAAGCATTCAAGACACTTATTTCAGCAAAATCCCTCTGCCCTCCAAGTGTATGCCTTCGCCTGATATTCTTTCTCTTTGTAGTCTCTGCAGAATTAGCTTTTTGATTCCCAACTCCAAACATATCATCAGCAGATGATTTGAGTCGCAGCTTTAACCTGTCTGTAATCTTAAGTCTCCACGTAGGTTCTTGTTTGTCAGCCTCATTTTTGGCCGATGTAGCTAAACTGCTTGTAGATCTCCCTTTTTTCATGATGTCAAACATTTTGGTCACAGTAGGCAAGTCCTTCTCGCTCTTCGCATCCCCTGACCCCTCACTGTCTGTTTTGTGCCGTGCAGACTTTCTCCTGGAGAGCGTATCACATTCAATAAGTTTGTGCGAGCTGAAAAGTCTGCGACTCTCTAACTTCGGCGTGGAACTTCCCTCAGTACAACTTACTTCGCTTTCTTCAGAGTTCCTCCGACTGGTCTTTACTGCTTCTGACGCCTTCCCTTTGGACAGCCTTTCGGCAGCAGCGCTGGTAGCAAAGACAGGGAAGTCACTTTCACTGTCCGTCTCCATAGGACGCCCTTCACTGATCAATTCACTTCTTTCATCATCAGCATCTTCCCCCTTGCTTTCTGTCACTGACTGCACCTCAGGGCTCAGCATACTGGCATCTAAACCAGTCAGATACATAGTAGATGAAGTAGTTGAGTAATCTGAGGTGATGGAGCTGACATCAGCTGCTAAAAACTCACTGTGTTTAATTTCAGGGCTGGCTACTTTTTTGCATGAGTATCTGTGCTGGGAAGCCTGGGAAGAAGTGCTTAGCATAGTGCCAGAGTCAGACACTGTCTCCTCAACCTGGGAAGAAGATTGTGAAATAGGCATTTTTGGGTTATTCTTCTGCATGGTTTGCAGAGAGTTGGTATTTGATGATTTAGTACATTTTTCATGGTAAGGCAGTGAAGGTTCCTCTGTCAGGATATTTTCTTTCTTTAATGACTTCTTTTCATCCTTTACAACATTCACATCTTTTTTACTGCTGTTCTCTTTTTCCTTCAGGACAAACATCCTTTGTTTTCTCCCTATCTCTCTCTCTCTTTCATATTCCCCTTTAGCTGTGTCCTCTTTTGCTGTGTCACCACGAGATTGTTCTGCAAGCTCCTTCTTGAAAAACACATTATCCAACTCATCCTCTGAGCTACTTGGTTGTGGTTTCTCTTTAGTTTTTTTCCGCTTGCGACTAGCTGCTGCAAAAATGGAGGACACAAGCAGTTCCTTGCTATACTGATCCTTTCCAGAACCCCAAGAACCCTGTTAAGAAAAGGGAGAGGGCATAAGTAAAGTCAAAAATAAACATTCGTTAGCCTGAGACAGTTTAAAAACACATCCTGAGCTTCACAGTAAAAAGTGTGTCTTCATTCAGGAAACATTTACATGCTCTTTCTGTAGTTTAAATGACATTGCCCCAGAAGCCAATTTTCATCCTGAGCCTTCCACTTTTTATCTGAGTCCCTTCAACTTAAGAAAGACTGGTTTGTGTATACTATTATTTAGTTTTTGATTGACTAATAAAGCAGGCCCCATTACAGTAAGAAAACCTTTTCAAGACTGGTTTGCAACTGCTTCACAGATGCTTCACAATCCCTCCTTTCAAGGTCTCACCTATTCAAAAAGGCTAATTACTCCATTTTTCAGTTCATCTTTCACCTTTCAGACTGAGTTTATAAATGGTATCAATTAATTACTGCCAATAAAATGAATGTTACTCATAACTAGTTTAAGTGTAGAAAATTAACAAATAAACTTCCTTATTTTAGAGGAATCTATCTTTAAAATGGCACAGAAACAATAAAAGTGCAAGCCAAATTATTCCATTTTATGAATTAAAAACTATTTTCACTACTCTGACAACATTACCACCTGGTCCCTTGGAAGCTTTGCTCCTTTCCTACTTACTGCCCCCCACCGCTACAGGCAGTATGATGTGGTGTCCTGGAAACTGGGCTATTTTGAGGAAACAGCCAAACCACCAAACATCCTCACAGAGCAGCTGTGTTGGCATCTCCACAGTGAACCAGAAGGATGCTCTGAGTCCTGTTCCCAGCTCCAGGGGGGGCATCAGTGCCACACCTGGAATGCAGGCCAGCATAAAGCTGTGCCATGAGCTCACTGAGGTCAGCTGTGTGCTGCCCTGTCACCGTGCGCTACCCCGTGTTAGAACTACTGAACAACAGCCCAGGAGACAAAAGATTTGTCCACATGTCAGATGAGAGCTTTGTCAATAAACTGAGGACTGAGCGAACGCCCATGCTCCAGTCTTGTTCCCCTGCTTCACAAGGCGTTCCTCCCAAGCACAGCAATACTTCCAAGGGAGATTCTGCAGAGCAACCTTCAACCACAGCCTTTGCCTTCCTCTAAGATGAGGAGCTATTACCTCCTGAAGAACAGGCTGAATTCTAAGTATATTTTTCTCAGTGAAATACAGAAATATAAATACTCTCTGTGAGTTAGTACTATGCCAACAACAGGGAACATATATATACATTTACCTCTACCAAATGAGATGCAAAAAGGAGCTAAGTGCTCACAATTGTGAGAGCTTGGAATGAAGCTGTTGCTGTGTGCAGCTGACTGCTTTGGTAGATGCAGCTAACCGCACACAAGTACTTCTCCAACACTTCAAAAATAGGTTATGAGAAAACAGTACTACCACTTACTCAAGAAATTCTACATAAGCTCTATAGTACATCTCCATATCAGTGATTTAATAAAGCAAGCACCGAACAGATTTCAGAAGCTTGTACTACACCACATCACAAAATTATTTACCTTAGATTTTGCTGAGTCACTAGTAGCTGAATCTGTGGAAAAATTAGAAAAAAATTTTGCTTAGTTCTCTGCAACTTTTTTCTTGTTGCTACAGACAATGCTGGACTTATGAAAAAGACAAGCACGGAACAAGATGTGAAGCAAATTAAAACCAGAACAGAGTGAATAGTCAGAGCTCACAAAGATGCAAGCTGCACCACAGAAAGCCACCGCCATGAAAGGATGCTGTGAATTGTAGGGCAGAACCAGCTCAATGACAGGAATGGCAAAGGAGCCCTGTTCTTCAAAATCAAAACCAGAAATACTGATGTTTATTTGATGCTTTAAAGTATACAGCCCCTGCAAAACCGCAGCTGAGAGACCTTTTCAGGATGGCACTGTGTACTCTCTTGAGATTCAGAATACACAAAGCATAATTGGGTGTCTTAGTACAGCTGGCTCCCTAGGTACAAATCATGGTTCTTGTAGTCATACTCTTTTTGTGAGTTTTTAAGGAATTAAGTCATATTTTGTGTGTAAAACCCCAATTATACATCTCTCTCCACCTCTTACTACATACAGGCAAAATTTTATTTTTAAATTGTCTAGATGTCAGCAGCTACTAGTTTTGTACTTTCCCACAACAAGCGCTTTTATGAAATGAAAAATGGACACCATAGTTTTACTGTCTCGCAAAACCCAAGATTATACAATTATAAAGGGGGTAGGAAGGGGCTAGCACAATGACTAAAAAACATGAACTTGGGACTTCCTCCCTGGGAAGAAAGAGCTGAGCCCCCTGCCACACCCCTTTTTGACACATGGCTAATGCTTTATGACTAGAAAGACTGGTAGACCATACCATGCTATTTCTCCTCAGGGTCTGCTTCAGAGATAACAAGAAACAGCAGAAAAACTTTTAAAAAGTAGCATTGATCTGTTTAAAATACTCTTAAAAGAAAATTTACAGCACAGATCAACTTGGGTTTTTTTCCATTTACAAGAAACGGGGGTTTCTGCAGACAAGGCAGCTACAGTGTGGGCAACAGTCCTCCTTCTTCCTACAGTTCCAGCTGTCCATCAGTGACATCACAGAATCCACTAATGACATCACCGTGTGATAGACTCCTCCCACTTCGCCTGTTACAACATCAGTACAAAGTGACTGTTTCAGTAAGTGCTGAACAACCCTTTGAAAACTGAAACAAAAGCTAGAAACAAAGGGATAACATTCGTGGGATACAACATGCTGGGTTAGTGCAATAGTAGAGTGAAGGGAGGAGGGGAAGAAGTCACCAAAAAAGAGCCTGTAATGCTTATCCTTAGCCACAAAAGAGGATGGCATTTATAAACAGAAGGAAACCAGCTTTAGTATAAACATACTGCAACATACTTAAAGTGTCCATCACTTGACAAGAAAACATAACTCAATTTGCATTCCTAACGTTGGAAGGAGCAATATTAGAACACCACTGAAGATCAGTCTTTCTGCCATCACAACAAACCACTTTATAGCAGCGTATCTGCTTGACCTCACAATGATGATTGCATGGGTTACTGTGAATAAATAAAATACTATGTGCAAGACTCATTTTTTAATGATTAAATTCCTGTTAGACAAAAAAGTCTTCCAAATTATATCATGCATGATTATCAACAATTCAAGTCTTTAAGAAGTGTTAAATGATCTTTTGGAAAAGAGGAAAACGTTTTATTAGTAAAAGAAAATAGGAAGAGAGAGTTACAGTGAGTTAACAGAGTAGGCTATTCTAGCCTATGGACTAACACTGTCCAGGCAAGAGTTACCTGATACGTCTCCAGGAGATACTCCCGTTCTTCCAATGTTGGTGAGTAAATGATCTATGTTTGGCACTGGCTGAGATTCTACAGTGTTTTCCTCCTGAACTGCTGTCTACAGTTAATAAACAAAGATCTCTTCATCATCGTTTCACAAATAGTTCATTATGATTCAACAGCATTTAGAAAACTGCATTATTCACCTGAAGAACACGAGGAAAGCGTGTCCTATTTTCCTTTATGCTTTTAAAACAAATGCATGGCTTGCTTTTTAAAAAAAAATAGAATTCATTACTACAAGGACTGGAAAGCTAAAAAGGTGCTTCTGAAGAGCAAACCATACAGTGACATAGTAAGAAATACACAGGCGGTCTAGAGGCAGCAGAAGCAGATTCTAAACTAAGGCAGTTAGAACACAAGTATTTATGCCATAATACTTACAAGAGGTTCTTCAGCATCATCTTCTGTGAAAAACCAGTCATGCTAAAAGTTAAAATAAAAAAGGTGAAAACCCCACAGGAAATACAAAACCCAAATGTGGCACAATCATACATGGATATTACTAAAAGTGACAGTTTGATGGATAAATACCAGACCCAAACTGGTCCAATGAGAAAAAAGCTGGTTGATCTCTGTACGATCTTATTTTTTAAATAATGAAATGCACCCACTTACTTTTTGGATGAGTGTTTCTACAATTTTATATTGGTCTGGCATGTGCGTAACCATGTGTGTCATGTTATCATCAGATGTCCTCACAAGTGTTGGACCAAATACTATTGCCAGGTTTCTTGGTTCCATCTAAGAAATGAAATATTTCCACATCATACATTTATAATGAGAAAATACAGTAATATGGGCTAAGTACATTAATATAACACTATTAATATATATGAGAACTATTTTAAATAAGGACATAAAAGTTTTTTAAAAATACATTAGGTACTCAGGTATCATGTTACACTACAACAAAAGTCTCCTAATATGCAGCTGCAATAAATACACCCAACATTTCTGCAATTCAGAATTCCAACCTTCCTTAACTTACTGCAAGCAAATGGCTCCACAAGCACAGAAAACTCACAGACTCAGACATATTCTTTACACTTTCAGGGGGATCTTTTCATCTTTCCTTAAAGAAACACTGATGCTTGGAAACATTGATGTTTTAAGAATTTCTTGTTTTCTAAAAAGGCATTTATAGCTCCCTGGTTTTTTTCCTGAAAATGTTTACATGACACACACACACAAAAAATTAAGCTGGTAATCAAATACTGTATTATATCTACTGATAAAGACCTCATTCAATTTTCACCAACTTCAGAGGAGGTGGCAGAACAAATATCACACATCTATTCTAAACACATCTATTTGTGAGACAGGCTCAGAGTTATGTGATCAGGTCACCACTTTAAAAGTGAATTAAGTGTATGACTAATGTTACATCTCTGACAAATAATTTCAAGAAGCAGCAGCAGAACTTACCTTCTATTTTTGCTTACTTCTTTAACTCTGAATTTACTATTCTAGTATAGAACAGGCCAGTAATATACAGGAGGCAAGGTCTTTGTGCTTACCAGAATTAAGTTGCAAACGTGACACAAGCCCCTAACACTCTCTTGGACTTGAATTGTGTCTTTTGACAAGTCACACAATTGTAACAACACCTCATTCATCTAGCCTTATATATTCAATAATATTAAAAGTATTTAACAACATTCATATAGCCCACCAAAACCATAAAATTATAAAAAAGCTTCCTTTAGGCACTGCACTTAAAAATGACATTTACTATAATTTCCTTATAATATCTGCTGTAATTTCACTGAAGTTTATAATCTGTTGAATTTTTTTTAATTAACACACAAATACTTCTCTTTCATATTTACCTGGAAGGTATTATTTTCAGAACCTACCATATTCACCTCAACTGATCTTTTAAGTGATTTAAGATGATTTAAATGATTTGGCCACAGGCTCTTCTATATACCACCAATTATATCAAGTTTTTTCCTTTATTCTGTTTGTAGGGTATGCCCAGCCACTGCCCTGGAGGGACGTCTGCTGAGATAAGGAGATTGCTCAATCTCCCAGCAGAACTCCCCTGGAAAGACAACCACTTTTTCAGTTATGGCGAGAAGAAGACAAACTCAGAATCCTCTGGGAGACCCTATGCAGATCCTTTGTAGCCCATTGGCCTTTACCCTCTGGCACCCACCCCCTGTATCCCTATAAAGCCAGCCCCCTGCCCCTGCGGGGGCAGAGAGAGTTGCTCGTCCCTGGCTCCCCTTCGCCGGAGTATGGACAATAAAGCTGCCTCGTGTGGAACAGCTACACGAGCCTCTCGTCTCTGGTGTGGCCTGGCCTGGAGGCTGCCCTGCAGAGCTGAGCTGAAATCACGAGCTGACAATCACTAAAGAGCTGACAGCTTCTGCAAGGGCCCTCCTAGGCAGCAGCTGAGGGAAGACACCGGGCCTCGGGAAGACGATTCCTTTTGGGACCATCTCTCCAGACCGGTCACAGCTTCCTTGGTCAGAGCTACTGACCCATCACCAACTGTCATAACTCTGCCCACTGGAAGCCAAGCCACCACATTTCCTGCCTTGAGGTAAACATCCATAAGCACACCCATATTATGGACAGCTTTGCACTCAGCTACCCCTCCCTGAGAGCTGAGAAAGGGGACACTATTATTTGTATTTACTGTAGGATTATAGCATGCACAGAAGCACTCAACACCTCTCTCCCACCCTACGGAAATGACAAAAAGTTACATTTAGAGGTGGAAAAAGACCCAGTAGTGATGGACTACCACCACTTACAGTACGAATTTTCTTTATTAAAACCAGCCAAACAGCATCTATAGGGTAATTAAACAGACAACTACAGCAAGTCCTAGTCTTAAAAATTTCTCAAGCATACAGAAGCCAGGCTTCAAAGAAAGCTAATGTGACAAACACTGTCAGCACTTTATTCACCTGTGCCCTGCCCAGGCAGTCTCACTGGTGTCTGAATTGGATTACAGGAAATTTACAGACTTGGGATAAATTTAGGTTGCAAGGAGTTATTCCCAAGAGACTGACTACCAGTTTGAATAATCTTAATTCACACTAAACAGGTGCATATTTTGCAGGAGTACTTGGCCTAATACAAAAATCTTCTCCACATAGCAAAACTCCCTAATTTCATCTACAACAATAAACTATCACCTTAATTAGAAATAACCCGGCACAAGAATAATACTTAATGAAACTAACCAAAACACATTATATGTTTCTTTCTAATACCTTGTTCTTTTCTGAGTTCTCTGCTACTGTCTTCAGGTGTGCAGAAAGAAACTTGAGAGTCTCATAATGGTGTTCAGGTAAATCATGAATCTGAAACAAACAATCACTGTTCAGAACTCTGAACACTTAATGCTACTTTTGTAATGCACCTGCAACACAACTGATTTTAGTTTACCAGTCTCTTCAGTGTTTTCAGACGCTCAACAGGATCTTCTTTCCTATTGGCATCTATAAAATCTGCATATTTATCTGTTAAAAAAGCAGAAATTATTCATATATATGAGTTTTTATATCTATGTACGTATATGTATACACCCCCATCTGCCAGCCCCACTTCCCCTTGAACACAAGTAACATATATACAACAATGACCTCTGGAATTAGCCCATTATATTGTACATATATGTATTGTATGACAGTGGGGAAAAAAACCCCCAGCTTTCATAGAATACTGCAACAGCAGAATTGAAAATTTTACTCTTTTAGTTGCATATTCATAATCCCTTCACATCAGAGAAATTCTATTGACACCTCTCATTCTTAAGATGATCACCATGACTCCCCACCCTTTAAGGAAGACAACATTTATTGCAGAGTGGGGATGATTTCACTGGATTTTCTCTCAAACCATCTGAACGTTGTAAGACAATTGTTCAACAGCAAGTCCTAAAGACAAAACTGTAATGAAAACAACCTACCGTTGGTAAAGAGGGGTTCTGGGAGCTTTCGGAAGAAGGATTTCAGCAAACTGCTTATCACGTTCAAGTCACGCCATTTCTATGTGTTTAAAATAAAAGGTCAGACATGCTTTATATTTCTATAATCACAACACAACCAGAAGTTTTGGGCATTTTAATATGAAAACAGTGTGCTCGAAGACTTACATCATCATGAACATCAATGTCAGTCATTCCTTTGTTGAGCTCTTCTTGCATACTTGAGATGGCAGCATTATTTCCAGGCACTCTGTAAATACCTGTGTATTCAAGACCTCTTTCTTCGACCAGTTTGCAGCATATATCAACAATCAGCGGAATATACTGAAGAAAGAGTTGTATAGATAAGTAATTGATTTTAAAAGTATTTTAAATTCACAATGAAAAAAAACCTCTACTTCCATACTTTGTTGGTATGAGCTGGGGGGCAGTCATCCAGTCTAACACCAAATGTTCCAACAGCAGAGGGCTTCTTTTCAAATGTCTTCCTCATAATGCTTGGAATGCCTTTTCTCCACGTCCCTTTGTCTTTTGGTGGGCTTGTCTCATCTTTTTGTTGTTAGGACCATGGAAAAAGAAGAAATAAAGACCAAAAATAAGAACATTTATGCCACAAAGCTGACTGTAAGTACAGGTAACAGATTTGCAAAAAGCAAGTGGCACCTGCTGCATTTTTAGCTTTTACCAGCCTGGCTTTAGGCAACAACTCACTAAATATTAGTCTGTCTTGAACATTACTTCTCTTACTCTTCTGTGGTTCAAAAGATAAATCTAAACATACTCACACCCCAGACTTAGAAAAGCAAGTAGCTGGATGGAACTGTGGCATTTCATCATTCTAAGACTAAAGGTATATAAACTACGCAATTTAAAATTTATATAAACTACTAAATTAGAAAAAAATAAAATCTACATTTAGTAGCACAACACTAAGTCTCTATGGAATCACACTGCTGCACGAAATACCCATCAAACTCTAGAGCCATGCTCACACATGGGCAGACTTACTCTTTCAGAAATTATCAGATTTTAGTCACTCCTAAATCAGTCCAAACATTACTCACTTAAAGTATTCTCTATTCAAAAATTAGATTGGAAGTTCAGTTGCTCTGCCTACCTCTCCTATAGAATTCTTGTAGCAAATTGCACTGCAAGTCACCTAACACAGTAAGTACTTCCTTCTTATGTCTGGAGATATTCTTTCAGTAGATTTGACATTTACCCAACACATGGAATTTAGTCACATGTGTAGCACTGCAGGAGCAAAGGGACATTTGTTGGCAACAAAAAACAGAATTCACTGATAGCTTAAATTCAAGACCGAATCATTACAAAGTGGCTGATCAAAAGGATCAAAAGTGATTGCTTATCCAATTGCCTGAATTTGTATACAACATTTTTTAACCAACAGTCTGAAGTACCATATGTTTACACACTACATGAAAAAAAAAAAAGAAAAAAAAAGAAAAAGAGAGTAAAAAAGAGCAGCTTGTGACATTATTTGATGGAGTTCAGATACTGATTCAAGTTTGCCAGCTCATCAGACTTTTTTAGAACTCAGGAGGCATTAATTTTATTTCAGAAAAAATAATACAGGTTCACTCCAGTGTTTTAAAAATTAAGACAAAAAAAGCTGTTCTTCTGTACTTTTGAAGTACTTTAATGGAAAAATTTACCTTATCACTTCCAAGTCAGCTGGAGACTGACTTGTATGTATTACACACAAAATTATTTCCAAAGCTTGGCAAAATTTTGCTCACAAGAAGCCTAAAACCTGTATTTTACTACTGTTAGCACTACATTGAGCTGTTGGGGAAAAAAAGCCACAAAACGCTCTTGAGAGGGATCTTAAATGAAACGCTTCAGGGATCTGAGATAAAGTAGTTCCTAGTGACTAGAGTGAGCAGAGCTTCAGCTTAAAAAGCCCTGCCTAATACTTGGTTTGCATCTATGTATTCATGAACTAAAAAATACCTGAGAAGGGCACCTCGACAGCCTTGCACTGGGGCAGAAGGGAACTAGAAATACACAAAACATACAGACCTTTAGTGAGAAGCTTCCTTTCAGTCTCATCCTTAGGAGAATGTGGACTCTGAGTCCTTTGTTCTGCTTTAGTTCCAAGCAGAGTCTGTCTGATACTTAGACTCTGGCGAGGTGTTTTGGGAGATGGCTCTGTTTTGCTGCTTGAAGAGCTGAACAAGAGAGATTATTTCAGTTAAAAGAAGCTAAATAAGAACTCTACAAAAACTACTGGCAACATACAATCCACCTACCTCATCATTGTACTGTACTCTTTAATCCTTCGACTAATCAGATCTCTACTAGTAACACCCGTATCCTATAAAACAAATTGAGAAACACTTTATATTTCGTTTCAGAATATGATCAACTCTTCTGGTCACCAAATAAATACTGAATTCAGCATTTCAGTCCACTTTAAAAAAACCCAAACCCTCAACCAAACCAAACATCCTAACAGACAGTTCTTGAGAACAGTAAAGACAAAACATTTAAAACCACAAGGAAAACAAAAGTGAGTAATTACAAATTACAAAAGTACTGCTATTTATACAGGTTTTTTTTCAAAGCAGTACAATCTGATTAAATCTTTTTAAACTGAAAGTAAGTTTAAACAGAAAAAACGCAAGTAAACACATTACTACTTTGAAAAATACAATCCTATGTGCACACAGTATTTAGAAAACTAATTGCTACTACAAATACAGCTGAAAAGACATGAATTCAAATCTGCTTTTTTACCTATCTTTGTAATACTTTGGATAATTATTTTGAATCTTAGCAGATGTGCATGACCACAGACATGAATATATTCCTCTGTTGCTCCTCAGTGCAATGAAAATGCACCATGGACAATATTGGGACAGATATTGATACCTTATGTACAACAAGAGATGTTTGCCTTTGGCAATGAGCATTAACTTAATTCATAGAAACATCAGCATTTAATCAGAGAAACAGGCATCCTCCAAAGTTTCACTTTTTAACTGCTGAGAAACTCTTCACACTGTAGTACTGCACACACCACTTTGCAATGCAAGCCTGAAGAGAGACCCCACTGGTCCTAAACATGCAATTATCTTTTAAAAAAGATTAGGTATTTTTGGCAGATCAGTTTACTATAAAGTGTATATTTAGTCAAATCAGCAACAGCATTAGCTAATTCCTTTCAAAATTCTATGTTCTAATTATGACTATGTTGACCTTTTTTTAAACTCTATTCATTTACTCAGTTACCTTCCCTTTCACCTCATTTTCTTGTATGTTCCTGTACACATTTTGGTCAACTGCTTAATGAAAAATTAATTCTTCTGTTCAAGTATTAATTACAAGAAAACACAATACATGTAGAATTAAAATGAAAGAACTATGACTTCTGTTTCATATATTATAGAATTACCTCATCATTTAAGTTGCTGTTGTCCTGTATTGCTTTAATCCATGCTAACATATTATCTCTGTCCTCAGCTTGAAACAGATACTCGCGGTCTGATGTGGTGAGTCTAAATACATTTTTCCTCTTGGTTTCACAGTATGAGATGTCTATTAAGCAAGCATTGATGCTTATAGGTTGTTCTTCCTCAGAGAGGGTCACTTGTTCCTTTTTATCCTTGTACAAGTAAAGTGAATGACCTCGAAGAACAACATACAATTGCTTCCACGGCCGAATGCTCCCACTAACTCGCTGAAAAACAGCAACCAAAGTGTCAGTTTGCTTACGTGTTACAGTGCACCATTCTGGATTACATAACTGCCTCCAGAAGTTTCACAAAGAAGGTCTACCCACCTGGCTGGCAGAAAGACTACACAAGGTGGGATTCACTAATTGCTCTCCATTAGAGGAGTGAATTGCTTGATAACCTGCTCTCCCAGACCACCCACTGAGTGTGAGTTCACATATGACAGTAGTAGGAAACAGAATGCAACAAATTCTGGTCTGGTATTTAGGGAACTCTTGCCCATGCCTTTTAAACTGCCTTCAAGTCAGAATGGCATTTTCACACCACTGCCAATTCCAGACTCCCAGTTTTCTTTAAGTGTTAGTCTGTATTTGTGCAGAAGGTTAATTTGAACTCAACTCCACAACACTCACAAAAATTACAACTTTTTTCATTATTAGGAAAGAGGAAAAAAATACAACTACACCCACCAAGGGACTGATTCTTATTATTTAATTAGTCATTAGAAATTAGTTTACTTCAACAGATCCTCTGAAATGTAAAATTAAAACCGTTTGGAAAGCAGTCTGTAGAAGAGGCTGAGGAATTGACTGAAGTCAATTTTTAACAGGTCTGAACTTTTGTCAGTCTTATTGATGATCTTATCCCATCCAAAAAAATAAAAAAACCCAACCAAGAAGGATTCAAGTTTCTTATCTTAGTTTGTCACCAGCTTAGTGTTTGTCCTAAGTTAAAAACCCAAACATGACAGGTACCTTTCCTTTGTCTGTAAAAAGCTGACGAAAATGGAGCCATCCTTCTTTGGAGGCATCAGCAAACACCTCTGAAGAAGAATCTTTTCGGGAGCCAGAGTCTTCTGAAGATTTCTGGCTGTCTGGGACCTAGAGAAGACATCACAGAAAGAACCCCACAGTGTAATTCTAGACACATTTGTCTACAGTTCCTCTGTTCAAGATGTTTCTCCCTCTAAAAATGTCCCCAAGAATATGCCCCTGGGAAAATATAATTTCTAAAGTTTACACACAACAATAATGACCTTCCACATGTCAAGAATACTTGGAGAAACTTCAGGAGCTTTAGACTTTCATTAATGAGTTTTCACAAAAGGCCACCACATTTAATATGCTTTGTTTACAGAGACTAAGGAAAATTAAAATCAAGGACCATGTGATGAGTCCAGGAAAAAAGAGACCATGTTTACCTATATGATGTATACATCAGCAATCTGATCAGTAGCAATTCCAATGAACTTCCTGTCTGTTCAGCACATCACTTTGTATAACAGACTTGCATAATTCAAACAATTTGTCACAGCAGTATGGGTAATATTTAGGAGTTGCTATATATATATTTACCTACCTTAATCCCTTTTAAACTAGACACATGTTTGATGGATCTGTTGGAAGAAAAACAAATGTTAAAATGAGATTTTAGACACTTTAAAAACAGATGTCCAAATTCATTGATTTTTTCATGAACTCACGATTTTCCCTCTTCTCTGTAGTCGTCCAGTCCTTCATCATACGACTTGGATCTCTCCGTTTTTGCAGCAGGCTGGCTATCCAGGACACTAGGCCGGATGGATTCTACAAACAAATAGAAATTTTTGAGTATGCAGGAACCTGAATCACATTTTTGCAATTTATTTCAAGCAATAAAGAGTTTACAAATTTCACTTCTGATCTCCAGAGTGTGAAAGGAAAAAGGTTGCAAGAGAAGAAAATGAAATCAACGCTCACCATGATCATGTGAAAGTTGTCGCCGAATTAAAGGGATTGGAGATGTAGGACTGGGAGGAACAGTTGTTATAGCTGGTGCTTGAGAAGCAGATGCAGAAATAACAGCAGAAGCAGGAATGTGTGCAATATCATGGTCAATACTAGGACTAGTCGGTTCATCTACAAAGGTAATATGTTATATATTAACATATTAAATGCATTAATCAAATGCTCAAACCAAATAGCTGTCTGAACATTCTCGCTACTGGGATATCAGATATCTTAAACATGAAGTCATTCTAACAAACAGAAGTGTCCAATTAATTCACACTGTCACATGTACTTTTTTTCATGAAGAGAAACCTCTGTTTCATTTCTTAGGGATGTTAATTGTACATTAGGGATAAAGGCAAAGAACATCATCGATTTTGCTGTGTTTGAAAAACTGGAATTATTTGGTAATCTCTCAATATTATTTGCAAGTAGAGTCTTTTTGTTTATATGCATAAGTAAAACACACACTTATAAATTATATCAGTAAGCCTGAACTCAAGAGACAGATAACTACAATAAAATACAGGCAGACTATCAAAAGCCATTTGGTTTAAAGGAGTGTTCAAGTAAAAGAGGCAAGTTACAAGCAAATAAAAAAAAGCATTTTAAACAGCTATCTAGCATTCGAAGAACCAATCCCCCCATCCTCCATACATTCAAATAAAGCAGCAAGTACCCAGACTTTTAAAAGATGGGACTACTACATACCAATCAGTTCTTCCACTAATTGTTCATAGAAACGATTGCATGCCATACATGCCCAGCACCTCTCAGTCTCAATAGCCACAAGAGTCATCATGAAAGATTCCAAAAAGCTTTAAACATTCTAGTATTTAACATGTTTCTTACAAGATGGAAGAAGCCAAAAGATGCATTTTCCATCATTTTGAGAAAAAAGCCATAACATCTTCTAGAGCACATTACTAGTAGAAAAATCATTCTACTTCATGCTCTGGTAGAGGAGGGGATGGAAAAGAAAAAAAATCAAGTCACGAGCAGGGGCTGAACTGTACTGCCGTAATGAATATGAATGTACTCTAGGTGCTAAGAATTGTAATATGCAGAGCTACTGAAAAGCCTATTGAAATCAATGAACACTCACAGACAGAGGTTTATTCTTTGCTTTGTGCGAACACAACTGCGTGTGCTGCATTGTGCTGCTCCAACAGTCACTAACAGTTCTGTTAAGGCAGCACTTGTACCATCAAAATTTGGCAATGTACATTTAGAACAAGGCAATAAACAAAGTACAGGACGGTTTAGAAATAACATGCCTCTAAATTGTCTGGAGTGAAAAATATGGTAACTTTTGAAGTTAAAAAAGCATATCCCAAAAAACCCAGCTGCAAACTAGAAACATTAATAAAAAGGAAATGCAAAAGAATTTACACCAAACCATGACATTACAATTAAAAAATTTCCATGTTTTACTTGCATCCAAAGTGATAAATTAACATCATTTACAGATGACTTCACTACAGCAACTAGCACACAGGAAGAACCTCAGCTACACTTCCATTTCTAACCTACAACAGCACAATTTCCTATTGCCTTTTTTGTCTCCTGAGCTCCCTGAAGCTAATGTTGACTGAAGAATATAATCACTCACTGCACAATTGATTGACTTACAGCACACAGACTGAAAGTGCTCAGGTTTAAGTTATTTATGTTAACAGACATATCTCAAATGTCATAGTCTCTACTCCCAAAAGTTATAAAAACACTAGAATTTGAAATAAATCTCTGCAAGCTGTGAATACAAACGTGTTTGGCAACACTACATCATTTCCCACAACACTTAAATCCAAGAATTCAGATGAGGAAGAACAGTTTATAAGTCCCTGAAAGCAACAAAAATTATTCAAATAATTATTACTTCACAGTAGATCTGATTCCCAGTTGTATCAAAATTAAAGTTGTTTTAGAAATATGTAAACTTTAGAGGAACTGCAAATTACATTGGTACAGGAGGGGAATAACTATTCAATCCCTGAAGGGACTGAAGGTCAGCTCATAGCAAGCTTTTATGTAATATAAAGTGATTATAGAGCAAATCTTGACGTATACCATATGAGTTTCTGCCTATTAATTTAATGCATTAGCAAATACCACTGCTGCTGTCCAATAAGAAACAAAACCCAAACAACTACACATATTCCTTGTATTTTGATCTTTCTTTCAAGTGCTTGCAATATTTATCTACCTTTTCAGTTTCCTCAACTGACGTATTTGAACCCCAAAACTCCTCGCACAGCATATGAATGGATGTGTTCAGCTCACCAATCAATGAAAATGACTGTGTCCAAGAAGCAGTGAAGCGCACAGAACAAACAAGCCAGAAGAAAAACCACACAAAAGAACTCTCTCTCAGTTTCCTACCTCAGATTACTGATGTGTCTTTAAATATTTGCAACAAAAAGGTCAAAGGCTCCATGGAAAAGATTACTCTGGGTGGTACTGAAAAACACCTGGAGGACAATGCAGTCATTGGTCACAGCCAGCATGGCTTCAGGAGGGAAAGTCCTGCTTGTCAAACCCAATTTCCTTCTATGAGAGAGTAACCCACCGAGCTGATCTAGGAAAGCCTAGGATGTAACCTTTTTGGACTTCAGCAAAGTTTTTGATACCGTGTCTCACAGTGTCCTTCTGGACAAAGCATCCAGCTCACAGCTGGATAACCCTGTTACATGATGGGTGAGCAACTGATCAGGGGTCAGGCACTAAGAGTTACACTGAATGGGGTGACATCAGGCTGGTGACCTGTTACTACTGGGGTTCCACAGGGCTCCATCCTCAGCCCAGTTCTCATCCACATCTTCATTTTAATGACTCAGACACAGGACTCTAAAGAATACCACGTAAGTTTGCTGACAGTATTAAACTGGAAGGAGTTTTCAACTCCTTCAAGGGCAGAGAGGCCCTCGACAAGTTACAGGGCTGCACAACCATATGAAGTTTGAGAAGGGCAAGTGCCAAACTCTGCAGCGAGGATAGGGCAACCCTGGTTGTGTGCACAGACTGGGAAATGAGAGGCTGGAGAGCAGCCCTGTGGAAAGGGACCTGGGGGTCCTGGTCCATGGCAGGTTGAACATGAGCCAGCAGTGCCCTGGCAGCCAGGAGGGCCAAGCATGTCCTGGGGGGCATCAGGCACAGCATCACCAGCCGGGCAAGGGAGGGATTGTCCTGCTCTGCTCTGCACTGGGGCAGCCTCACCTCGAGTGCTGGGGGCAATTCTGGGTGCGACAATGTAAGAAAGATATTAAACTATTAGAGAGTGTCCAAAGGAGGGCCACAAGGGTGGTGAAGGGAGGAGAAGCTGTATTAGGTCACTTGGTCTGTTCAGCCTGGAGAAGAGGAGGCTGAGGGGAGATCTCATTGTGACCTTCAACATCCTCACAAGGAGAAAAGGAGGGGCAGACACTGATCCCTTCAGTCTTGTGACCAGTGACAGGACTCAAGGAAATGGCACTAAGGTGAGTTAGGAGAGGTTTAGGTGGGATATCTGGAAAAGGTTTTTCACCCAGAGAGTGGATGGGCACTGAACAGCTCCCCAGGGAAGTGGCTGCAGCACCAAGCCTGACCAACTTCAGGAAGAGTTTGGACAATGCTCCTGGGCACATGGTGTGATTCTTGGGGTGTCCTGCACAAGACCAGGAGTCAGACTCAATGATCCTGATGGGTCCCTATGATTCTGTGATTCCCGCAGTACTTCATGTTACACTTTTCAAACACAATCTGTTCTGCATTATTGTCTATGAAATGACACAGAGACCGGCCATCAGAACAAGCCAACACAGTGACAGAGCATCTGTGGCCAAGGGGGCGGATGCCACTTGTCACCTCTGTTTGCACATGAGAGTGCAACTGGTGAACAGTTCAATTAATGATTTTCCGGAAGATCCCTTCAATGCAAAAACATTTATGGGGGTAAGACACCAAAAACTTGTAATAAATAGGCAACACAGCTCCAACCACAACTAACTGATCCTCTAGCTAAGGCAGAGAGGAATTCGTGTATCAAAGTACACTTGTATTGCCATGCACCTGGAAACTGGGGACCTACAAAGATAGGGAGCATCTGTACACAATGTAGGTGAGCTGAAAAAAACCTAACTGATTCTGCAAAGACACAGATTTACACAGAATGGACTCAGAGGCAGAACCAGAGGCAAAACTGAGCATTTCAGGGATGAGAAAGCATAACAAAGAGGACATTCTATCCCCACTACATGAATGAGGAACCAAGGAACAAGTATTAACCAATTAATCAGATATTCAAAGAAACAGGCACAAAATCACTGAAAAAAAGCACAGATCCATATAATAACCTATTAAGCTGCTACAATACAATTTTATCATGATTAATATAACATTTCATGTGTTTGTTTATTCCATCTCCTGAACAGTCCCTTAAACATTAAGGTTTAAAAGTAACAACCTGAACACGAAAGGGGGCATATTTTGAGAACCTCAAATGTAATTTAAATGAATCACAGAATTATTCAGGTGGAAGCAAACCCTGGAAGGTCTCTTAGGCTCACATTCTCCACAAAGCAGGGCTAGTGATGAATTCAGACCATTTTGTGAGGGCTCTTATCCAAGAACTGCCAAATAGAGGGGAAGATGTCCCTCAATATCCTGGCTATGTTCTTTCTTATTGGTACAGACCAGGACAGTGTTGCCAAACTTAATAAGAATATCCTGTCTCCTCTCTAGGTCATGAAAGTTGTTTAAACAAGATGGACCCTGAAGAATGCCACTTGTAACCAGCCTTCAGACAGAATATGAACACTTAAGCAGTATCCCTGAGATCTGATAATTCAGTTTTTCTATGTATCCAGCAGTACAGCTGGACTGTACGGCACAAGGATCTAGACTACGGCATAAGGATGGTATCACTGAAGAGCTCAAAACCCTTGCTGAAGTCAAGGTTGGTGACCACCTTGTGTTTTTCCTCTCATTCACAGATCTACTCATCTCCCATTACAGAAGGCAATCCCATTAGTCAAACAGTTGGTAAATCCGTGCTATTCCAAATCATCTTCTCCTTCCTTTGCCCAGAAACTAGCTCCAAGAGGACCAACTCCATGATTTTCCTAAGGACTGAGATAAGGTCAATTGACTGTCTTCCCTGAATTGTCCTTCTCATCATTTTTCAAGATGGGTGTACCATTTGCTTTTTTCCAGTTAACAGGGACCTCTTCCAGTCCTCATAATCCTTCAAAGATAGTATCTCTGCAATGAAACCAGCCAACTCTGTCAGCACCTTCACATGCATTTCCCTGGGTTGCATGGACAGGTATGGGCTGAGCTGTACTGGAGCTGTCTTAAGAATACCTTCTTTATCCAAATTGGTAATGATTGTGGGTTTTGTTTCCTTGTGTTTGTTGTTGAGTTTTGGCTGTTCTGTGGTTTCTTTTTTTTGGGGGGTGGTAGGGAAGCAAGGGAGAGAGGTATTTAAGGAAATTGTGTCGTTAACTGAATCATACACACATGGGAAAAAATTTCACAGACAGACTTTCGCACAGACACCATCAGGGATGCTTTAATAGGGATTATTAACAGAGAAAGGTGATTTCTCCTCCAATCCATACGGATTCAGTTTGCCAAAGCTTTTCTTCACTGCTAATAAAAAATTACTGGAAAAAACTAGCTTCCCAAGGCTAAAGTCATCCTTCACATTTATTCTTCAGGCACGGCAATCATGCAAGCAATGTTTCAACACCTCAAAAGACTGTAAGAAGGAACTGTGTTATTTAGTAAATGTATTGCAGACCACATTACCATTTGTAACACTAATTGGGCATCTTAGTTTAAACAAACAACATGAATATGTGGCCACAAAGCTTAATTCAACAAGTATGGATTTTATCAAATAAAGATTCAGATCATAAAATGTAACAGCTGTGTAGTAATAGACACTTAAAAACAGCTTTACATTTCACATGAAGAATGCTGAGACAGGATGCACACCCAGGAACAAAAAAGTTGTCCGACATACAATTTCCCAAACTGCACACATTGAAGGAGATAACTGTATTTTAATGTTATTGGCTTTCTGACAACCATACCAAACTCTTGGATTAGGTATTTGTTTATAGATGCTCCTGTAGTATTTAATGCAATTTTGGTTACTCAGATCTTGTGTAAATGTAACAGCGATCGATTGTAAAAAGGCCAGCCTTCTGCAGAAGGCTACAGAGAGGTAGCTTATGCTGCTGTGTGTAAAGCACAGGGCTAAATGAGTCATTACAAACATTATTTTCATTCAACTGAGGCACAGATGTCAAGGTTCCTTACAGACTCAGATGGCATCTACCTGACAGCCATTACAGTAAGTATTTTAACAATTGCCTCTCTATTTCTTCAATAGCTCAAACAACAGGCTATGGCTTTGGGATGCAATTTAAGAATGAATCTTACATGTCAAATTAATTTGCTTATGTAAGAAAAGAAAGAACAAACTATCAAGTACTCATTAGTAGAATTAAAAAAGCCATAATCCTCTCTTTATGAAAGGACTGACAGGATGTGCCAGTGACCCTGCAGCATTGGCTTTAGAGGCACTGCCTTACTGATTTCAGCCCTTTGCCAACAACTGTTTTGCACTCCACATCCTTGGCCTGTCCAAGTACTCCACAGTACACGATACCACAACAGGCTCTGCACTGTCATGATGTACAACTATGCCTTGCTCTGAAGTATTCTTCCTTTAAAATCTTGCCCTATGTCTAATACACCCTCTGTGCCTCTCAGGTTAGATTTGCTCCAGCTTGCTATAGGAAGCACTTCTCTTAAAGTACAGCCACATGGACCGGATGTCCCTTCCTTGAACTCAGCAGCAGGCGGGACACAAAGGGTCGAGAAAAGGCTGCTGAGGCACAAGCGGAACAAGGCAGAACACAGCAGGGAAGTGGCACCAGTGAGAAGATTGCAGAAAAGAAGGAGAGAGCATGGATGTATTGGGTTGACTCTGAGTTGATGGACAGTCTTTAAGACCAATTACGCTTCTCACAATTTACATATTTAAACCGCACAGAAAGGCGGGACTTCCCCTTTTGTCGGAGCTCGCCTGTTGGAAGGTGGGGGGGCTCTGAGCCTCCCGGCCCCGCCGGGCCGGGCCGGGGCCACTGCCCCTTTCTCCCTTTCCCAACGCTGCGGCACGGACCCTGGGTCACTGCGGGGGGACTGTCCCAGAGCCGCAGGCAGCTAAAACCAGCCATGGACTGCTCACAGCTCAAACCAGCCATGGACTGCTCACAACTAAACCCATCCAGCGCGGCTCCTGGGGACAGGCGGGTCCCTCTCCTCTCCATGCGGAGCCGGCGGAGTCAACGGGAGCCGGCAGAGCCTCCTGTCTGCAACCAGCACACTCCGTGCTGAACTGAAGAGGACACCACGAAGCCAGCAGCACAGAGGGAGCGAGGCTTTCCCCACCGTAAAGCCTGAACAAGAACACCCTTCAACATGGCGGCTTCAGAGTCAGAGAGAAAGAGAAGTGAGTCACGTGGGACGGAGCTGGAAATGGCGACGGGAGAAAAGAGGGCGGTGCCGCGATTCTGGCGGGCAGCTTAAAAGAAACCTTCTTGCATGCCATGGTAAGAAACTGTAATACCACAAACTGTTTGTCTCTTTAATCCATTTGAAGAACATGGGGGGATGGAGTATCTTCGTGTGCCTGTGAAGATTGTGAAGAATGCCTATGCCAGGCTATATAGAAGTAGTAAGAGGCTGTTAGAGACTTGTGGCGAAGAAAAGCCTTTGTGTGCAGGCTAAAATAACTTATCCTTAAAAAGATTAATAACCCCATGTGATGGCCCATGTTTTGTAGTGTGAAGGAACTGTGAGATTTTTCATGGGAGAGATGTTCTACACACAGCAGATTGATTGTTTCCGAGCGGGTCTGCTGTTAGTGGCAGTTTGGGAACCACGTGCAACTGAAGGAAAACCCTTTTTTCCTTAAGCATAAGAGAGAGACTTTTCAAGAACTGGAACACTGACTAACATCCCATGTTCTGTTATCCCTTGTGTGAGCTGGGTAAAAGGAGAGAAGTGCTAGGGGGGGGAGGAATTTGCTTTAATTTTGTTTTGTTATTTTCTCTTTACTTTTAATTCTATTAGTAATAAAACTCTTTTCATTGTACTGCAACTGTTTAAGGTTTGTGCCTGCTTTGCTTTTTCTCCTAATTCTTATCTCACAGAAGGAAAATAAGTAAGTAATGAATATTTTGAACCAAAACCACTACATTTAATTGGTGTTTCTGCCCGGTTTCGAACTCAACCCGCTACAATGGACAAGATAACACAGGTTAGGAAAAGGATCCTCATCCACATACAGGCAAGGAAGGAAAAAAAAAAGTCTATGTCCATGAAACCCCAGAAGAAGCTGCCATTAAGGTAAACACAGACACACTAATGTAGGCCATTTTTCTCAAAAGCCTGTCAAGAAGACAAATAAAAATACCCTGTATATGATTTTGCCAGTAGTGAGAAGGTCAGAAATAACCAATAAACAAAAACGAATTGTTGAATCAAAAGTAAACTATATGGAACTAACCCTGTTATCATACAAGATAGCACAAAGGACTAATAAATGCCCCACAGCAATGACTTCTTGTTTTAAATCTTGCAGTACAAGCTGCTGCATCTTATACTTCAGCCTGCAAGGGTAAAAGCTCCCTTATGTATAGACCTCCAAGGCTAAAACACGTGATTTGGAAAAAAGGTAACACTATTGCCTGGATTCCTCATGACCTGTTACCTCATTTCTTCAAACAAGAATCTTTAAAAATCTATTTTTTTGCTAGTTTTAAAGTACTTCCACCACTAACTGTCTTTACAAAGAACTTCTTCATGTATCTACTTTACGCAATTATCCTCACGTGGCCAAAAGAATAGAACGGAAACATGTCTGCACGCTGAACACATTGATTGCTCTAAGCCCCAGAAACACAGGACTGGAACAAGCTTCCCTGAATCATCAAATCCAGTCCTCTGCTAATGCACTCATGTAAATAATATGTTTGTTATACTGACTGAGTTACACACAAACAGAAAAGGTTTCCCAAGGTTATCCTTCATGTGAAACTATTGTGAAAACTGTATCTATGAAAGTCTATTGTTTATTTCAGTGTCAAACAAAAGTTTAACTATCTTTCTACACAAAGCAATTCTAAAGGTTCCTGCTTGCCCTATTACCCATCACACAAAAATGTACAATTCTCAGTACACTATTTTTTTACCAAGAACCCCAACAGCATTCCCTTATTACCTGAAATTGTTATTTGAAGTTATAATGATACACTAAGGATGATTTATGCTTTGAAAATATTACTCATTATCAAACAAATCTGATGCTTCTACTGAATTAAAACTCTTCTAGATGCTATGAATCATTGCTCCCAATTTTAAGTTTTAATTAAAAAAATACTTTTGAGTTACTGACGCATTTAAATTGTACTTAAAACACTAATTTGTAATTTTGCATTTTGGCCGCTATACTTCAGAATACCACAATGATTTAAAAATTGTTTGTTGGATAAGAAACACTGAAATGTTCAGCCTGGAGCAACAGTCATTTGGCAGGCCACACTGTAAAACCCTGAAAAAAAAATACAAGGCTGATGCTTATCTTAGAAACACTGATGACATGTTAAAAGCTGTTCCAATGCTATCACTATAATAATGGAAGAAACAGTCCTCAAAAATGAACATCTGTCAGCCCTAATCTCTACTGCAATTACATTTGTATTTTCATAGTGTGGAATAGCTAGGCAGTAACTTGTAGAAAAGAAAATTATCACAATAGCTGAAAATTTTCATTTTCATCTTGACTGCTAGCAGTTTTTCCTTAAAACACATCATATCAACCATCAGTATTCAGGTACCATTTGCCCTGAAGATATCCATACATTTTGGGTTGATGAACCACAGTCTCTGCTGGAGAAGTCTGAGGTTTTGAATTTCTCTCTGCCTGATGCTTCTCTCTCCTCATAAGCAGAAAATAGAATGAGTACATTCTTTCAAATGTTTCCTTTGTGCATGAGAATATTTCTGCTTCTTTCCCCTAACTTTGTCTATTCCTATCATCGTAACCTTTTTCATAGTGTGTTGTGCAAGCATATCAATTTATTTTCTTGTTTCAATTGCATTCAATATGTGTGTATCCACACTGTCATCTTCCGAGCCTCGGCAGCCTGCGCAGAGAGGCACTAAGGTGTAGGGGGAGGATAGGGAAAGTACGGCACATACTCCCCTAAGACAAGACAGTAAAGTCTTTCGACTTTCCAAAAAGTACTTGGAGTTACGTACATAACCTAGGATTTAAAGGTAGGAATTGATAAGGTAAACCCTATTCACCCCTACTTCCAGCACTAGAGAATATGAATGCAATCACATGTATAATAAAGTCACCTGAAAAGTTTAATACTACTAGGTGGTTTACAAACTTTCAACTCCTGATTCCTTAATGTACTTTAAAAACAATATATAGTAACAAAATATAAAAATTAAAAATAGGATTGAGCAGAACTCACTGGAAGCCAGGTAGGTACATTTACCCTACCTGCTAACCAACAAATACCCAAGTACTTTTATTTATGACATATTTGCAGAAAAATAGGTAATACCAAAAAAACCCCCCAAAACCAAAAAACCCACAAACCAAATCAAAAAAACAACCACAAAATTCAACCCACCCCCCACCCCCCGCCCCCCCCCCCCAGCTTTTTGTTTTTGAAAATTAGCATGAAGATCAGCTTTTAGCTCCAGGTAAACAGTCAAGTGTGCCTGATTACTAGCACAGAAATTGCTGTGGTGGTTTGCCTGCACTAAGGGTAGAAACAGAAGAGAGATTTATTGTACAGGTGGTGAGGCACTGCATCAGATTCCCCAGAGAAGCTGGGGATGCCCCATCCCTGGAAGTGTTCAAGGCCAGTTTGAATGGGGCTCTGAGCAACCTAGAGGAAGGTGTTCCCACTGATGGCAGGGGGTTGGAATTGGAGCATCTTTAGGGACCCTTTCAACCCACACCGTGAATTTAGTTAGCAGGAGACATGTTTTAGAAAAACACAGAAACACACTAAGGGAATAAATACCATGCAGTTTAAGCTGTGAAACTCCTGGCAAATCTTTATTTAAATCAATACAGAGTATTGGACAAAATTTTACTGTAATACGAAAGAGAATAGAGAAATTTATGGTGCACTTAAAATCCCATTTGGCTCACAGATGTTGTAAAGTGCAAATAGTTCGGAGGATAGGAAGTACCAACATTAAGTATCACATATCCTTGTCCTGCTCTTATACCTTTCCTAAGGTATGAGTTTCAGTCAGAGGAAGAACACTCATCTAATTTTTACAATATTCTGCTGTTATCAAAGTCTGGTCAGATATTTTTATCTGTCTAATTTTCTCTCAGTTGTTCACAAATTATTAGTGGAATGAAGTGACCTAAAATTTTTCGAGGGTAAGGATGTACTGAGTATTTTCTAAAGGGGATCACACCTTTGAGGAAAAATCTTTGTACTTATGTGATGCCACTCCATGCCTAAGAAAAAAGCTCTACAACAGGATGGCTATGAACTTGATTTAATTTTAAAATAATTTTGAACTTCAAGATGATATTTAAGCTAAGTTTTTTAAAAACATATCCGTTTAAAACTAATTTTCATGTGACAGGCCACTGCAAAGTTGGAAAGAACATTCACCCAGTAGTGATGGCCAAAGCACTTAGCTGGCCTGACAGCTAGACATGCTGCAATCAGGTTAAGTGTTGAAGCAGTGCCCCCATTTCACTCCTGTGGGTAGCTCATTCAGCTCAGTATGGGAGCTGGATTAACCTCTATAGTAAATAGTGTAAGAAGCAAAAAAATATTTTCAACCTTGCTGCAAATCTCAGACATGCATACTAGACATTTATGTCTACGAAATGTATTAAAATAACAATATTCTGAATGAACATTTTCTCAACAGTTACAAAACACGTAAAATGCTTTGGGTTGGAAGGGACCCAAGCCCCCTGCTGTGGGCAGGGACACCTTCCACTAGACCAGGTTGCTCAGAGACCCACCCAACCTGGCCTTAAATACTTCCAGGAATAGGGCACCCACAAATTCTCTGGGCAACCTGTTCCAGTGCTTCACCACCCTCACAGTAGAGCACTTCCTACTAATATCGGATCTAAACTTCAGTTTAAATCCATTGTCCCTTGTCCTGTCCCTACACATTCTTGCAAAAAGTTTCTCTCCATCTTTCTTGTAGGCTCCTTTCAGGTGGAAGGACACACTTAAGTCACCCCAAAGCCTTCTCTTCTCCAGGCTGAACAATCCTCATTTTCCTAGCCTTTCCTCATGGGAGAGGTGCTCCATCCCTCTGATAAACTTGGTGGCCCCTCCTCTGGACTTCCTCCTATAGGTCAATGTCCTCCCTGCTGAGGACCCCAGAGCTGGATGCAGCACTGCAGGTGGGGTCTCAGCAGAGCAGGGACAGAATCCCCCCCTTGACCAGCTGCCCACACTGCTTTTAGTGCAGCCCAGGACACATTTGGCTTTCTGGGCTGGGAGTGCACATGGCTGGGTCATGTCCAGCTTCTCATCCATCAGCACCCTCAAGCCCTTCTGGGCAGGGCTGCTCTTGCTCTGTCCATCCCCAGCCTGTGTTGATACCGGGGGGTGCCTTGACTCTGAGCATCTTGCACTTGGTCTTGTTAAACCACGTGAGATTCCCATGTGCCCACTTCTCAAGTGGTCCAGGTCCCTCCAGATGACATCCCATCCTTCAGGTGTGGCAACAGCACCTCTCAAGCTTGGTGTAATCTGCAAATCTGCCAAGGTGCACTCAACTCCACTGTTCATGTCATTAATGAAGATATTTAATAACACTGGTCCCAGCAAGGACCCCTGAGAGACACCACTTCTCATCCATTTCTATCAGGATGTTTATCAGCATTCTAATTTCCATTCCAGTGAACATTAACTCATCCAAAATTTACCCAGAAGGTCAGAAAACTATCACTTGCTGTTCTTTAGCACAGAAATCATGGAAAAATTACAAGTCCGAAAAATGCATATTAAGCACCACAATTGCTAATATAGTCACTGATAGAGAAAATTATTATTAGTGTAGAGAACAGGTGAGACCATTTCAGGGTAAACAGAGTAGGCTGTCACTAGACTAACTTGTATAGTTTGAAACAATAAAGAGCATTTTAAGAATACAGCTTTTCTTTGGACCTGAAATAGAAATAGCAGTTTTCTGGGAACAACAATATCCTGCATTTAGTAGCACATGGAAAGTAGTGAAGCCTGGAATACCACAGCATGTTTATCTGTAAAGCTGCCAGCTTTCATCATCCTCCAAGACCATGTGCTTACCTGAAGAAGAGTTTGAACACACAGTATCTTGCCTAATTTTTTCAAATAAATCCATCTCTCCCATAAAAGGTACTCCAGCTACCTACTAGGCTTGGTCTGGTCAGATCTCTAATTTCTATTAGTATATTAAACCCAAAATTTAAATCTCCCTGCTTCTGAACTGCCTTTCTGAAAAGACCAGTGTCAAAAGGCAGTCAAAAGTCAGTAACCCACCATGATCCCTGCAACAATCTGCTGTAAGGAAGCTCGATGGAAACTCTACTTGGATTTTTGCTGGTGGTGCAGGGAACTGTGCTACTTACCAAGAGGTAAAATCATCCTGATGTGCTATTCTCAGAAGCAGGTTAGTCACAAAATACTGCTGCAAAAGGCAACTGTTCCTGGCTGAATTTCTACCAAAATAAAGTCCTGGCCATATCTACTACTTTTAATAAGCAGAAAGTGGTGATAAAAATAGACACAGCACAAATATTTTAACACTGCACCTATTTTAAATGGCAACAATATGTAACCTTGGAAGATGTTTGGTACCCTCCTCCCAATTTACATTTTTACACTATTCCAAGTATCTACTGTACAAATTACTTCAGTAAGTGTATTTATTAAATTAGCTCTATCCAATAAAACCTAAGAATGCAAAAAACCCAATTGCATGGATATAAACATAAGGGAAGTAAAGCAATTGCCAACTTCAAGGTATGTTTTCATTCAAAGATCCTTCTCCATCATCAAAGAGAAGAAAAAAAATAAACAAAACCAAAAGAAAACCCTAAACCAAAACACAAAACTCCCAGTGATTTTCCATCTGAAGAGTTAAAAAGCCTTTAACTGAATTTCAAAGTAGATCCAGGGTTTTATCCGCCTGATTAAGTACAGCTTTTAACAAGTGAAGTTGTAATTAGGCATAATGATAGCAGAACAAGCAAAGTTAGAATATGCATATAAATTCTAACTTAAGAAGTGGTCCACTTTCATAACATTTCATGTTCTTCCTATTCAGAGAGGGTTAATTCCTTCTCAAGGTGCTGGAGCTGGTGTGGAAATTTTCCACAGCACCTGTACTGGCAAAAGAATTTTTGGCTAGGAAGACAGCCACAAGGACCATGCTGGCTCAGATAGTGCCCAGGCTCTAGAAGCACCAGTTTTCAGCATTTCTGGAACATTCAGGAGGTTCCATTCCAAGAGGCTTATAAGAATTCAGTCCCATGTGGTGTTATGCCAAGAGGCTGCAACAGAGAGTTACAATTTTGTTCCTTCTGAACTGCTTAGCTGCTACCAAATACAGTACAGCTGATATGTTTAAGGCTTCTTTGAACTTTCATCAACACATTTCTCTAAAATATGGAAGCAAGTCACATAAATAAAAGTTCATGGGAAATCTTTGTCAAAACCAAGACAGGAGATGGTGTAGAAAAGGTTGGGCTTGGCTTTACCAATCTTGATCTGACTTTAACATGACATTTAAACTGTATGGGATTACAATACTTCCAGCAAACATGGTACATAACTAAATCAAGAGCCCAACACTGATTTTAGGCAGAGTATTGAAAAATCTTGCACAAAGATCAGCTACATGCCTTACAAACTTGTGCTAATCCTTAAAGATAGATTGGCTGGTTCTAAAGAAGAATCTAAAATTACACTGGGTACTGATGCATCCAGTAATAACAAGAATGAAAAAAATCTATACAACTTCCATTCAAAATGGAAAACCCAACATAAGCAGCATCTGCTAGCTAAGAAAGCACTTTTTAATGTCTTACCAGTATTCTGTCAAAAGAACAGAATTATTGTATCTTTTGTATGATTTCCACTTTCTGATGAACACAAAGATTCTTCACTGTTTTTTTGTTATTCATTCTCAACTAGTAACAGATAATATCGATAATGCTGGGGGAAAAAAAATCACTGCTTCAGATTCACAACAGAAGACAATTACGCTAAGACATTGTATCTGTAATTCCCTTAACCTAATGTGTAAAAAAAAAATGGATCATTTAGAAGAGTTGTTTTTCACACAGATGAGTTCGAGAATCAAAATTCAGTATTCAGTATTTTCTAAGTACTTCTTACACTAAATTCAAGAGCACAGAGTCAGGTATTAATCAACCCCTGTGGAAAATGATCCACAGACATCCAGACTACAAAAGATTAAATCAGCCACAACAAAAGAAAAACCAGCCCAACAACACCAGGACAAAAACAACAGATGCACTGACTACTTGAACAGAACAGAAATGCTCTGCCACTGTAACCCTCTCTTCATCAAAAGACACTAATTCATCACAGATCCAAAATTCTTTTTTTTCTACTATTTCCAATCATTCTTTTAGTTCTTTTCCTCTTCAGCCCCCTTCCCATAAGCTCCCTGTAATTCCAACCCTGTTTGTGTTGCAGCACACAGACAAATCTTTCTGCCTTCTCAGATTCTGCTTCCACAAACCCTTTCATTCATATCCACACAAGCATCTTTACTTGCAAATCCATTTCTTTTTATTGCTATCCTTTCACCTGAAAGAGCTTTCATCTATTCCCCATCTGTCTCAGAAAGCTTTCGCCATACCTACTCAGCTGAAAAACTTATTTTTTCCCCACATATCACTCTTACATGGATTTACATCCATATTCTGTCTTTACTGGATTCCAAATATGTTGTATACTAGAGAAGTAAAAGTATTTGAAAAGTGTTGCAAATGCTAGTTGTCCATATACATAATATCACAACATTATGTGGAGCGATAACCAGATGGAGTTATGTAACACAGACTTCTCCAGAGGGTTAAGGAAAACTCTAGAAAAATACTACATCACTGTAGGCTTTTTTACACTCATTCTCCAGGACTCCCAAACAAAACAGAACATTTTTTTTTCTCCACTGAAAAGTATTTTTACATTATCAACCTAAAGTTATTCTACATGAGAAAAATCTCCCATGCCTCTCAGCCTCAGAGTTTACAGTAATAGCAGTCAGCTACCTGACATGGTGGTTTTTATCACCTTTAGGAGAGCAAAGCATTTGACGTACACTGAAATAATTTAACTCACCAATAAAAGGAATTGAAGCCAAAGAGTCACCAGGTGGGCTGGAACTTGATGCTTTCCTTTCCTCTATTCTTTTTATGTGGACTTCTCTCCGAGCATCATTAGGTAACCAACAGGTAGTGTCTGAGGCTGCCTCTTGATCATTTACAGCAAGAATGTAGGACTGATGCCTCAAAGGCTGGGGAGTTTGGTGGCCAGAAGGTGATTTGTCCCGCATGACCACTGCGTCTTTGTCATTTCCCTGAACATCCATTTGCAGACTTTCAGACTCATGAACATCTTCCCTTTCAAAACCATGAATCTTTTGTCTGATGGAACCATCTACATTGTCAGAGGTAGTTGAACACTCACTTGTTGGCTGAACAAGTTTGGCAGAAGCTGGAGCCAGACAGGAAGGTTGGATGGTTTTACCAGTTTCTGTTTTGTGATCTGGGGCACCTTCGGCTCGGATCCTTGACTGTTGGTTTAACAGACTGCTTTGATGCAAGTGATTTACTGTTCTTTGGTCTTTGCTGGCAATAGCATCCAGGCCCTGGTTAAGGGGAATTGATGGTTTTGCTGCATAGGGAGCTGAGTTCTTCAGAGAGCTATTTTTAGAATTTCTGGCTGGTGTGAGAGACAACCTCTCTTGTGAAACACCTGCAGATTTTGAAACTCCCCCAGGAGTTTGCAAATCACGAGAAGGCTGTAACATTTTAATATCTGGTGAAACTTTCTGAAAGTGAGAACCAGGCAGAGAAGCTCTACTACCTGTTCTCCTGCTGTCTGAAACATAAGCACTCGGAGCAATAGGAAAATTTTGGCCTCGAAGGGACATATGAAATGCATGTTGTCTAGATCTGTCATAAATACCTCGCCGATCGTCTTGTTCGGTAAACCCTGTCCATTTGTAAGTCTTTCTCCTATCTCCATTTGCATCTGCAATCATATTCTCAGAATGAAAATTTTCTAGCACTTCACCCTGTTTGCTGAGATAATCCCACGACCGAGCCCTGTGATTTCTAGCATTGACTGAAGGCGAAGTTAAAGTATCTTGTGAAGCACTTCGTGGCCATTCTTTCAACACAGGATCTTCAAGCCTTTCCTGGGATACACTTCTCTGACGGATCTGGACAGACTGTGGAACCCTGTCGTGAGAGGTGCTCCTGCGCCGTACCTGAGAAGCAGTGCGATTTGGCACCACCTGATTATACTCAGTTGTGTTCTGAGAAGCTGCCCTTAAGCTATCTAACCTTTCCTGTATTGTTCTGGAGCCATACATGTGCATGCGCCTATTATCAATGTACTCCTTGTAAGTTTTGTAGGTCTTCCAGTCTATATGCTGGTGGGAGGTTGGAGAACTGTAGTGATTAGTAGAGACTGAGGGTGAGTCTGTGGCTTGAGTAGAAGGTCTAGTGCTTGGGATGCCTTCTGGACATACTACATAATTTGAAGCTTTACTTACTGTTCCAGTTGTATCAACTGGTCTTGTTATTGGAGTCTGGGGAAGTACAATGGCAGTGGACACTAAAGATGGTGGTGATGTGGTCCGTGCTTTTAGACTGGTTTGATCTTTCAAGCCATATCTTACTTCCTCTGTCCTGTGAGATGGACCAGCATGGTTATTTCTGCAAGATGGCAAATCTACAGCCTTCTCAGAAGGCACAATAACAGTCCTTACAGTTTCATTGCAAACACACACGGCTGTATTTGATTTTGCAATGTCTGTTGGTGATGGAGGCACTTGTATTTCCATTCTGTAGGCCCTCTCTGGCTGTGTCAATGCCCGGACTGGTCTACTGACTTGCTTTTTCCCCAGCGAGAAGTCAGAAGGTAGCTTGTCTCCAGCTTGTGCCTTAACAGAGGCTGTGGATGTCAGGCGTGGATAACATATTGGTGGTGGTTCAGGTATGTTGTGGGCATTACCACTGTAGGCTTCGTTGCCTTTCAGGTAGGCATCTTGGGAATATGCCTGTGGAGAGAAGAGTAAGTGAGTATTCAGCAGTGAGGGAGATGGAAAAGTTCACCATCTAGTATTTGCATGAACAAGCTTCAAGGGAGGGGAACACAGGTTCTAAATTCACACTCCCTCTAATCTTAGACAAAATGTTAGTTAAGAAGACAAAAACAGCATTCCATTGCCTTAGTGAGCACAAACACAACAAGCAAAATCATGACATACATTCCCTCCCTCAACAATTAAAAACCTGAACTGATGACCAGTTCCAGGAAATACTGCGAGTAGGGCACTGAGGCAGGTTTTTCAAAATCCATGAGCACACAACACAGTATTTTTCTCTCCCTTAATTTTGCTTTCTAACATGATACTTCACACATTCTTCTTGTTTAAGCCTCCCATTGCTGGAAACTGGAATTTCACATCAATCAATAGGTTAAAACGCTGCATAATAGATTCAGCTAGCACTAGAAAATTCTTTATTCACTTAGGGTGTAAAACAACTGTTCACTTAATGCAGTACATATGAAAAGTACAGACATGTAAATATACATACACATACTCCTCTAAGATGTCTTCTACATAAAAGCCACTGTTCCTAAACATATAATGAATAAATTGAAGCAGTAACATATTGTTGTGAGCCAACACCCTGTAAGTCACCTTATATTTTACAGGAGACAGCAAGTACATGGTACGCAAATTTTACTGCAGAAAACATTAATGATATTCAGCATTTTTAACTTTGAGGTACAAATACTATGAAAATTCATACATAGCCACCACTGCCCATGCACTATGGAAACCCAAACTGAAATCTCTAATTTCCTTAGTGCACTTTGCATCTTCATGCATAAGAACCTGACTCCTAAGAAAGAAATGGTTATACTACACTTAGTATGTTTCCGCAGCATTTCTGAAAAGCAGAATTTGTCAGTGTGAAATTAACAGAACATTCAAAATAATAAATCAATGAGAAGCACACAGCATACTTAGACAATATTCTATTATTGAAAAACTTTAGCATGACTTTGTTCAGTTTGACCATAATGAAATAAAGAGCCAATGCAGAGCCTGCCAATGTAACAGAAGATTAAAATAATTTCTCAGGGCTTTTACACACTTAGGCGTGCTATCATATCACAACATTTCTTGTTCAAATCATAACATGCTCAATTCCAGTATATCAGTGTGCTCTGTCTTAATAGTAGACAGTTATAAAAGCCCAAGTGCAGCCATAAAATTAATACAGAGCAAAGTACAGAGGAGGGCGAGGCATTTACTGCTGCAATGTTATACCGAGCATTAGCAAAGTGCAAAATATTAAAGCACATTGAGAGAAAACAGACCAAATAACACAGGCACAAACCACAAACCAAGAGATCAGCATTATGAAGAAAATTCAGCTCAGACTATCTAGCTCATTTCCAAACTTGCTGTTTCATATTCTTGCTTCTCACAAATCATTAAGAAAAACATGCCTTATAAAACCATCAGAGAAATGGCTACTGTACGTTTCTTACCAGTGCTGTGACATCCTTTGTAAACTGCAGCTGGCAGAAAACAGGAAAACACAGTAAAAACTGCTTACAGATGTAAAGACAGAATTATCTTGTCATATTGATGTTGACTACAGCAAGCTAAAAATACAGCTACACTGATTTCACTGGAAGGTACCAACAGACATGAAGGGCAGTAGAGCATAAAAAATAACTTCAGCCTCCTTGTGAGCATGTCCATCTCAGGCTTATATTTGGTCCTTACATTTATCCTGTACCTTTACAGAAAGCAAAATATGTTTGTGCCATTTTGCCTTGGTGCATCCCTACAGCTGCCTGCAGAGAGCTCTGGCTCTGTGCAATGAGATTTCCCTTCCACTACAGCAATATTACTGTCTCTCATTTCCCTGGGCTGCTACCATCCATCCCTGCTTCCTGGTGACGAAACAACGGCTTTATTATGCATTTAAAACAGCACGCCCCTTCCTCACATATATCCAAACATGACCACGAACTGTCAGCTGACTGCAGCTGCTTTCACGCCATACATCTGAAATTAGAGGAATGATGCTGCAGAAACACTCTCCTCATGTGATTTGTAATTTTTTTCCTTCACTCATAGTAAAAATCAGGACAGGCTTCCCACTGACTCATTTAATGAGGGGAAGGAGCGTAAAAAGGTAAGTATTTCTAAACCTTTAAATAAATGGCTATTTAAGATCTTGATGGACTATAAGAATTAAATAAAATTTGGAAAAGATGCTGAAGACCCAGAAACAGATTGAGCGAGATCCTTCTGGCATGCAGGACAAACAAAAACCATTACATACTGCCCCTTAATTAGAAAATAATTATCAATTTATACAGCTGATAAAACAGCTTATATTCCAACTTCTCTGGGATATGCACACATCACACCAACAGAAAATACACCCCATCTACATTTTTGTAAAGCATTCCCCTGACAAACAATGCTTCATTGACTTTGACAGCACAAAGGCTAAATTCCAAAGCTGATGTGATCTGATTGTAGCTGAAGACAACAGATGAGTATAAAAGTAAGTTCTCAGCTCTTGACAAAATTTATCACAGGTATTAAAATATCACCTTCAGAAGACAGGGTCCAAAATGATATCAGCTAGGTTTTCTCCTCCCAAAAAAAAAGTATGTTTCCATGATTGCAGGTATATCCAGACAGACGGACTGCCAGGTCTGTTAGACAGTTACTGGGAAGTGTGTTTCTCTTTTCAACCTCACTTCACCCAAATCACTGAAACAAAGCGGAACATACTTCCAAGAGAGAGAAAATTTACAGATAGGACTGTGATAGTTCCACAAAGAATATCTGATATCTTTGTTCCATAACTCTGATTAAGGGCCTACAGGAAATAATGCAACATAGAAACAGATGGATCTGTCCTAAATAATGTCACGCTGAAGGATGCATTATCAGCCTTTTTACTACAAAATGTTTTAACTGCTTTAAGCACAAAGTGATGAGATTTTTAGAAAAGGTTTAGAGACTAAGAAATGTGAAATACACCAATATATTTATTACTTCATACATTGCTTTGACATTTAACATATTTTGCAACCACATAAAACACAGTTTGATTATTACTCTCTTTAGTTTCTCTGACAATAAGTCATGTGAAAATGCTACCTTAATCTCTAAGTGATTGCAACAGGATACATTCATAAAAATGTCATTAGGGTATGGCTGAATTTTAAGTGTTTATAAAAAAACAAAAGCCAAATCAACCAAACAAAAAAAGGCTTGCAACTTAGAAAACAAAAATTTTCTTTTAATATCCAGGTTAGTGATGCTCCTGATTCAGACACCAGCCAGCCTATTTCAATTTCTAAAGAACTAGTTACTCAGCAGTTATTCAGAAGTCTCAACATGATCGAAAAATTAGTCTAGATGTTTTATGAGCTCTTTTCCACCTTCTCAAAACAACGGCAGTTTTAAAAGACTACCATACAAATGCAGCAATTTAGAGTGACATTAACCGCTCTGATGGATAACAGCTCTGCAACAATTACTAGAAGAAAATTGCTGCTCTTACAGTAGGAACTCAGCATGTTTCCAGTTATTGGGTACCATTTCTTCCCACCTTGCAATCTGGTTTTGTTTGCACGAAGTTTGCAAACTCCTATGGTAAAGGATTAATTTCTTACTGTGAATTTGTAGAACCATAAAGGGTTTAACTCCTAAGGTAATTCATGCCATATGATAGGCAAAATACATTTTATGCAAATAAAGCATTTTACAAGGTATCTCATTAACCACTTAAAATTCAGCTGAAGGGTTTTGGTCCCATTTTTATCCCCTTGATTTTATGCCATTAGATGCTAGAACAGTAACAGCCAAATGCATGAGGATTCCTCTGGGAAAGAATCATGGTGAAACCCTGTACTTTCAATAGCTCAAACTGACCCCTTAGCCCAAATCCATGAAAACATGCAGCCCTATGTTTCACTGAGGATGGGTGTGCTTCACTACACTTCACTACAGGATGAGTAACAACACTGATTTCAACAGAACTATTCACAAAATTGGTGATAAGCATTTTGATAAATCAGACGCTAATGTGCCCAACTCCTTGCAAGACTGAGCTTGGGGCATTCTTCTTTCCTTCTCCAACTAGTTTGGCTTCAGATTCTTTACTACTTAATTGTTCTCTTCCCTGGAGCTAACTTATTCTCACAGTCATCATGAGTATGGGAACTGCACACCAGAAAAGTTTACAGCTCTCTTAAAAGGAAACACTTTCTAGTTACAGTTTTTTTCTGGCAAGAATGTTAGTAAATACAGCTCAACTGCTTTCATTTTACTCTGAGACACCTAAACACTACAGTCAGATAATGTTATTTGAAAAAAAAACCAAAAAACACACACCCTTTCTTGCTAAAGGCAGTGCAATTTTAGTATTCAAAATTTAATGCCTTAGGCCCAATAAATTTTATTCCCAAATACAAGGTGTGTAACAGACTTTCTTGTAAAGTCTAAACTGTGGTTAGGAGGGTTGATGAAAATGGTATTTTCTAACATATGCAGTGTTCAACAAAGTTTAAGTCTCTTCTTCTAGGTCACTGCGTCTTCACAGCACACGCTGCCTTTCACTGTACTTGCTGCCAGAGCTTTAATATTAACCTCTGTGCACATCAGTAACTGTCAGCACAAAATCTGGAAGCAAAAAAGTGCTCCAAGTCTCTGGACTAAATACAACTACTTAGAAAAACGTATCTATCTTTATTAAAAGACAAATGAAAATAGTTCACAGTTTGCCATGTTGCTGCACTAGATCTGATGCAACTGGATGGTCTCAGGAAGGGGGGAAAAAAAAAAGAGTCTTTAACATTGAAACTGCGGGCAGACCTGCAGTCAGAGACACGAGGTTACTGGGTCATGTAAAACTCTAGGATACATTTCCTCATTTAAGTTATTTTTCTTTTTGTTGTGGGTTTCTTTCCTTCCCTTTTTTTTTTTTTTTTAAATTATAGGTGCACCACTGGCAATTTCAGGCTACTACAAGGCCTTGAGAATCACCAAATTCCTCAAAATCTCTAAACTCAGAAATGATAATGCAGCAAACTCTTCTCTTTGCACAGATCTCCCAATACACTGAAAACTTCCATATCACCTGACTAGAAAGAAGGGAAAACAAAAAAGAAAATCTATGCTTCAATTCACTTTTATTCACTTTCCTGGTCATTCCATCTAGGATTTTTGGTTCCCCTACTGTCTATGACAAGAGAAACATTTCTGTCCAAATGCAGTCAACTTTCAGTTACTGATATGCAGCTTCATTGATCTGTAATTCTAAGGAAAGATTAAGACTTAACTAAACTTACCAAAAACATAATAGTAAACAGCCCCCTTTTATTTCCATATTTACCATTACTCATGGAATGCTCAATAAAATCTTTCTGTAAATGAAACTGCAAAGTTCTTTCCAGAAGGCTAAGGCATGTTTCAACAGATTTGTACATTTATAAAATTTAATGGTGACAACACCTAAGACCAAAAGTAACCTCTTACTGTTTGGGGCAATTCCTCTAAGAAAATGGTTTTTTAGAAATTAAACTGTTGGAGGTAGGCTAAAAGTTAGGTAAGACGAACTTTTGAGTGAGTGGGCAGTGAGAAAAGTGCTAGAAAATGAAAGGTGGAAAAAAAAGGACACCTTACCTATAGTACGTATATACAACATAGTTATATACATCAACAAAATAATATCTACATCTATTTACCTATAATAAGTACTATATATAATGATTAATATGTTACATTACAAACAAAATTCCAAATAAACGGCTCCAATGCAGATCATATTAAAGATACCATTTTTCAAAGAGTGGTATTTTCAAGTGCCTGGTACTTAGAAATTCAGTGACTTGTAGGCTGTATTCTTTTTTATATATATAAGGAACAACCAGCAAGTAAGTAAATTCCAATGTGAACATTCCCAAAAATCCTGCATACTGAGGACAGGCTAACATATATGTGTTAGACACAACAAAGCCTACTGACAAAAGTCATAATAATGCTCACCTGTAAATAGGCTTAGAAAACCCAATTTACTCTATGGAGCACCTTCAGTATTTCAGTATTTTCCACATAGCACAAAAATTTTTGAACAACTGGAAAGTTGTCAAAATTTGAACAGTATTTTAGTATTAAACTTGTTATCCCAAGGCTACAAAACAGCAACAATTTCATTGAATACACTTGAGGAAAATGAACTATTTGTAGTTGACCTAAATGTGTCTTCCCATTTGCATGAAGTCAGTGGCACTAAAACCTACAAGATGCCAAAATTCTGTCAAAAAAGGTTGACAATGCTACAGAATTTGCATATAGATACATCAAATTTGAAACACCAAGGATAGCATGACATAAAAACAATCCTCCTCTTCCTAGTTTAAAAATGGTCACAATACCTAGAAATGTTTCAAAATAAGGTCTTTTGATAAATTTAAGTAAATTAATCACAAATCTGAGGAGGAGCACGAGAAAGCCAACACATACACAGTTGTCAAGAGTTCAAGTTTTTGTCATAGATAGAGATGTTTTAAATATCCTTTTCCCCATCCACAAAGTGACATTTTCAACACCAGTGAACAAACACAACTGACACTGGTTTCACTAATGGCAGGATTTCACATGTAATTCCCTTCCAAGTAAGCACTGTTCACATGCCACAGAGGGCAATGGCCTGTGGATTGGAGCACTTCATTGTTACTATTGATGAATGGATTTGAATCCCTGTTTTCAGGAAATTCAATACACCAAGAGGTTCACAGACATATATGGATATTTCTGAAGACTAAACTCAAGGTTTAAAATTAGTGAACTAAAGATAGAAACAAGTAACAGTGTTTCTAGCCATGGGAATAGACTATGTTAGTAGTCATGAGCACATGGAATAGACTGCCAAGTACTATAAAACTTAGCACAACCAGCATCATTCCTGAATATAATGAAACTATTCCATCCTAGATACACCATTCATGAGCTCATACCACAATATCCAGTAGTGCTTGGAGCTTTTCTGTTTTTGCAGCATACCAGTATTTAGCATGAGTTTACAATGAGTGACACTATCTGAAGACACTTACAGTGAAACATATGACAGATGTCACAGGAAACAACTATGTTATTTAACATTCTGTAATAGGCTTACATAACACAACTTCAGGTTTAAGTTTTTCGTCTCTTAATAAGGGCCATGTACCTTACCATTGACTGTTCACTCGGCACTTACACTGACACCTGAAGATGTTTCATATATCCAATCTTTTTCTAGAACTTCCACAGGCAGGTATTTTTTCTCTTTTCTTTACCCCTCAATCTCCTCAAGGATAATTACCTTATTTTCTTTTTGTTAATATCCTTTCCTTACCCAATGACAATAATCATCTTTTTTTTTTTCCCTCTGACCCCATCTCACCTGTTGGTACAACAAGTTATATCCAACCAATTATTTTTCATCTCTACTTCACCTGAAGGTTGCACTTCGTGTTTCACCAGCAGAGAGATGATGTGCCTAAGACCTTTTCACCCAGACAAATACAAATGTTTAACTTTAAAACTACAAATCCTGCCTTGCCCACATTCTTACACTGTTACGGCTACAAGACTGCATTAGATGCATATGGCATTCAGGAAATTTAAATGTTAGCATTATTCCTGCATTTATACATATTCACAGTCCCAGTTTAAAAAAAAAAAAAAAAAAAAAACAAACCAAAAATACCAACCACCAAAAACACCCCAACAGCTTTTCTCTCCCACTTATTCATGCAACTGAAACTCACACCCTACCCCCAACATTTTCTGTGTTGGATTACTGAAATACTTCTTCATCAAATGTTCTCAAAATATCACTTCTATTCTAATAATCTTGGCTTGTTGTCCTAGCTGGAGAGTTCCTGTACTAGCTTCTACCTCCACTTTAACTCAAAACAAAGTTTTTTGGTTTTTTTTCTTTACCCATTAATTTGATCTGTAATAATGGAAAACAGCTGCTGAAACCCATAGGTTTTTCTTAACTCAAAGTCACCTTACTACTTCTGTGTGCATTAGAAAATACACTTTTCCAGCTACTAACAAGAAAATCTACCCTGCTTGTCATCTTCTCCTTTCCTCTGCTTCCAATTAAAAATAAACTAGAGCATATCAATATATTAGGTGTTTTTCTGATTCTTCCCAATATGCACTTACATATTGCGTATTATTCAAGGCTCTTTTGGACTTAGAGACAATAAATGGGATATGAATTATCTCACTACATATGCAGGACCTCAGTTCAAATCAAGAACAAATAGGCACTAGTGCAACAAAACATTTACAGGAGTCAAAATTAAAAAATTTGGTAATAAACTTTGGCTCATTCATCACATTTCTTAGTCCACTCACAATTAGTGAATTATTAACAAAGGCTTCATGTGCTAATTTTTGAATTCAAATTCTTTAGAACTGGACAACCTAGCTAAAGGAAGCAATCCCATTCATAAATTCTAACATAAGGAAATTAATCCAAATTACAGTAAAAATATAAACAAGATGTATTTTTTACCATGCTAGAAATATCATGTGAAGACACTACTCCCTATATTCGGATTCCCCTGAGATTTCAGGCATGGCAAGAAGGTAGGAAAATATTTAAGGAGTGACAAAGAGATAAACTCTTAATTATTTGCTGATAGCACACTTCAAAGACTTTGTAAGCAACAACAGAACATTTTTGTCTAGTCAATATAGTCTCTGAACAGGAGCTTCATAAACATACCAGTTGAAGGATGTCCTCATCTTTTGGCATAACACTAAGTTCCAATATGCTGTCACTGAAAGAAACAGGAAAAAAAAAATACATCACAGATGAACTTCTGTAGACTTTCAATTCTTGTTATAAAGATAATCCATTTACTTCCATAGATGAAAACTATTCAAAAACTCCAACTCAGCTATTACGACAAATATGCAACTCAACAAAAATAAACACTGATTTCCACTAGAATCTTGGGAAGAGTAGAAGAGAAATCTGACTGAGCCAGTTTATTGAGCCAACACACTGGTTTGGGCAGTTTTATTTCCTTTTATTTTCTCCCTCAAGTCCTAAGGTACACTACTTGTTTGGAGCTTCTCAAACAAAACAATGTGGCAAATCTGTGAATAAAGCTAAAACCTCCCACTTTCTTTAATTCAAAAATAAAGTCTCTTAGCACTCTTTAAAATTGCTGTGGTGATGTCTTAATCACCACACCATGTGAAAAGAGGAGCAATACCAAGGCAAGTACTGACTTACACCTTTCCACTCCAGTCACCTCCTAGTGGAATCAACTTAAACAGTCATTCAGATGACATCTGAAATATGGATGAAAAACACTTGCTATTTGTAAATGCTGCATTCATCAGTCTGAGCTGGTGAAACCAAAAACAGCAGCAGCATAAAGATCCAGGAATCTGAATAGTTCAATCAGTGTGACTCAAACACAAGCAAAATCAGGACATCAAATGAACAGTGTACCAGTTACCCAGCCAATTATTTTACAAACAGTGAAATCCACGGTTGGTTTTCACCAGAAATAAGGTATTTTCACAAGCAAGAGAGAAGCATATGCTTGTAACACTGGACACAGAAGAGATGAATTTATTATCTCATTTGAGATAATGGAATAAGCTGTTCACATTCATTAAATGTGAAGTGGAACAGGTACAGAGAAGGGCTACAAAAGGCTAACATACAGTCTATTATAACGAGGGGTAAGAACCAAAATGAAGATACTACGAACATTATTTGGAAATCTCACGTCAAAATTAAAAAAGGGTATTTCAAAAAACCTGACCAGTATCAGCATTAGAAAAAAAGGCATACAACCTAATTTGGTATGTCTGAAACTGGCTCATCTGTACTGGTCAGTACAACGCATTAGGTGAGGAAAGACAAAACCAGCACAAACACTGGCCCAATTACAGGGCACACCGATCAGCCTACTGAGAAGGACCTCAGATTATTTCTGCAGAAAAGAAACCCATCATCTCAAAACGTAGTGTGTGATTTATTATGCTTTCTTATATGAAAAATGTTTCTAATTTGTGGTTCCTTTTCCATTTTTTAGCGACCACAGACATAAGGCTGATTTCCAAAATAGAAGAGTAAGGTATTTGGTTTCACAATCTTTTTAAACCATTATTCATTTTGGAAAAGAGTGTTCTCCAAGTAGCAGAAAACTTACTTTAGTCTTAAAATTGAAGATCAGCAGTGATTTAAGTTTTTAAATCTACATACATCTAGGAAAAAGTAAGTCTTCAAAAGCCTTGCAAAGATTTTTTTTTTTAAATACTGAATTATAAGAAACAAGGGAGTATTGATTTTATGTGCACTTAAAATAGCATTTCCCATATTGACTGAATGCATAAACAGCTTGAGGAATTTTTAACAAAGCGTTCAGATTTCAGTTCTACACATGCATAGCATGTACATATAAATCATATCAGACAACTGCTTACTTGCAGGATGAAGACTTTGGATGTCAAAAATATGATAGCATTGCTCCTCTTGAAGTACTTCTTATATAAAGAAATAAAATTTGACACAGAACAAACCATACTAATTCAAGTATTTTGCATGTTTCCTCCCCCTCTTCTAAGAAAGTGATTAAATCCATTTACCCAATTTACATTGTTTTAGTAAACATTCAGAAGACTAAAGGGTTCCATTCAGGAACACTGTTTTAAACATAATTCAAATAACTACTTAACAATTCTATTCCTGTTTGCCTGAAGAATCTTTTGGAGACAATTTGGATCTTCCTACTTTATATTTCGTGACATGCTCTGAGGATGTTTTTTAATTCTTGTATCAGAAACAAAAAGTATTAAGGAAGACATCTGGTTTTTTGTACTACATAATGTAAATGCAAATTATGAACTAGAAAGTGCTAGTAAGAACCACCACACAGAAAGTGATAGTCTACACTGGAACTCCAGACACAGTACTCAGAACTCTCGAGATATTTATCATTCTCATTACTTGCATCACGCATTCAGAGTGTTAAATTTAAATGTATTGATTCCAAGTCATCAAACTAAAGCACTAATCATGAAGACTATCTTCTGATGCATTACTTTGTATTAATGAAACAGATTCAGTAGCAGAACTCTGTACATTCCTGAGTAATCTCAACACTTTCAGGAAGAATTTGCAAAGAGAAACAACTGGAATAGACAATCATTCAAATTCCCCAGTTTAAGAAAAAAAGGGGGGGGGGGGGGAAGAGAAGTTGCAAATCAGAATCTGTTTCCTCTTTTATTTAGAACCATAAATAATGTACAGAGTTTATGTTAGCAATCAACATATCTCCAAGTTGATTATGTATGTAAACAGGTAAAAATAAATTTTTAATGGACCAAACCAGCAACTACTGGCAAAGAGTAGGAAACCTAGAGTTAAAAGAGTAATCATGATTAATTTTACAGGACTGTAATTCTAGCAACTCTTTTGAGGTGTGCCTTTCATCTCCCAGAGGAAATAATTAGTGTAAGTTTAGTTTTACTATCTCCAAGCAAAGGAAAATAGAAAACATTCTAGACACAGCTTGAAATTTTTCTGGGAACAGTACAAAGCATGGCTGAATTATATCTCATCCTTAAGTCCCACTGGAAGATACGGATATCATTTCATCTAAGGCAACTAAGTTCTGATGTCTGCAGCATTATATAATGAAGACAAGCAGCTAAAATTGAACAACTTTTTAGAAAAATAATAAGCAGCTATGACAATGGAGCCACAGGAATAATCTAAAAAAAAAATCTGCCAGCCTGCACTGAGTTTTATTGTAAACAGCTGAACAGTGAGTGATGCAGAAGCCCTCTCTTTAGACAGAAAAGATGAAAAAATGTGTTGTAACCTTAAAAACTACTCTGAAGATGAGTAAAATGACAAAAGAATAAGCATTTACACTCATCAATATGTTTGAACGAGTAATTAAAAATTACAAAAGTACAGCAACTAAAATGTCTAGAAAGCCAACACACAACATACTAAGACTATGACGAGAACTGTCTTCATTCATAAAAAAGATTTCAGCTGACAACTCAGCCTTTCAAAGGGCCTTTATGGCCAACTAAAGAAGCCAAGGCATGCTGGATGAAAAATCAGCTAAGACACAAAACAGCAAAAACTGTGTCACTGGGTGTTTTGAATGTGAAGAGTTTAAGTACATTCAACAGTGAATTTGTGCAAGACCAACCCATCATGAATTATTAAATCAAGCAACGAAGGTAAAACCTGTGGTTTAGCAAGTTCCTGAACCAAGATTTACATAAAGTGGGCTGGTATTATCTGACCACTCAATCACTCTACAGTTCCAGTGTTTTCACGGACTTCAAAGAAATCTTTTTTGATATTATCACAGAGGATAATGACATAACAGACCATCAGTCTGACCCAGGTGGCAATGCTACTGCAAGAGCAGCATGCACCATAATGCAATTTTACTTGCCATGAAATGGCAGCATAAGAAGTAAAAAAATTATGTTCAGAACAACTGCTCCGAGTTCAAAAATACTGTTTTCAAGCAAAGAATAAGAGACAGCTGATTCTTCAGTCACATGAGAAGTACTGCCTGTAAGCTACAAGATACACCTGATCTGGAGTCCGAGTTCTCTTCATGGATCAAAATTAATATTTATCTGTTTATCCTAACAGGTTCAGCTGTAGACTTCCTGATGGTTGCATCTGCTGTATGAAATGCTCAAGGATACACATGACTTTTTGTTACAATTGCCTGTGATGTACACATCTGGCTCGAGAAAACAAACTGTTCTCTCCTAACAAACAATAGCATCCCTTCATCCTCCCTGCACTCATGGAAATCAGGGGGGAACAGATGCAGCAGTGTGCTACACCATTCCCGGTTGCACCAGATAATCACTGACAAGGCCTTGTTCAGGTGTCCCCAGTTTTTCCACACTCAGCAGGGGTTCAGTTCTACTGAATGGTTCACTACCTACCCTCACTGAAAATAAATTCCATTCACAGGCACGCCTAGAGTTAAGAATCCCTGATCACAGAGGCCACTCAAAGACATGACTGGTCTCTCTCTTTCTTGGATTAAGAAAGTTAACTGACTGATCTACATGGTTGGGCACGTAATGTCTTGGGTATACACTACCGTACAATAGTGGTGCTTGTAAAAATACAAAATAAAGAAATTATTTACGGCTAGTGTTATGTGCAGTGAAGGAAATAAAAAAGCCCATCTGTCTAGCCCTTGTATAGACAGCATTAATGACACAAGACATGTTTCAGTCTACCTTGCCCATCACATCTCTGAACAGTTTTGTTGTTTATAAAAAACCCCAAAACAACAACAAAAGAAACCCAAAACAAAACCACAAAGATACAAACCACTCAATACATGTGAGATGTACACATTTGCAACAAAATCTTTATTGAAGACATCACTGAAATAGAAAGATCATAATCTTATTTTTCCTATTTCAAACAGTAAGAACATCTAAATCTTAACACGTGAAAAGCCACTAAAAATATGACATTTGAGATGTATTCTTTCAAACTGATCATAATACAACTTTTTGCCACATCACTCAACATTACATTGAAAACTTGTTGCTGTAGAACAGAAATTCACACCAAGAAAACTGTAAAAATGGAGGCAGACATGAGACATGAAATGGAGAATCTAGACTCATGCATAGACATGATTTCACAAGTGCTTGTGAGGTACAGGAGCAGTAAATATTAGTGTTTTCTTAACTCTGTGAAAAGTTCATAATTTGCTGCAAAACAGAGGAAAGCAAAGACTTACTGCAGATATTCTGCAGGTGTGCACTAGCATAATTTTTTTCCTTCACCAGATACACTGATTTCTAGTTCTCAGATATCATAAGCAAGGTAGAATTTATAATCTTATTTTCCAATTGATTGTATACACGTATGTATACCTAATCTGTCTATTTTAAATTCAGATCTCCTCTATATCACTTGGTGTTACTTGCTAACAAGGGACAAGTACTGACAATAAAAGGACTGTGGTACAATTCAGCACCCATATTCTCAACCTTTTCTCAGCATTCAGCAAATACATGAAGAAAAGAAATAATAAAATGGAGTGTGTATAAGTGAAAATTCAATAATATGATGACTTTTCAAAACTTCCATAAGTGGTCATTTCATGCTTAGTATACCAGAAGTGTGGCACATAATGAAATACTATTATCTTACCTGTTCTGTATTAGAGCAATGACTTGAGAATATGTCTTCCCAATAACACTTTCTCCATTGACTTTTATAATTCTGTCACCTGTAGAGGGAAAAGTTGTAACTGAAATTAGTTTGTCTAGATGTTTTTTGAACAGTTTTTACTTTGTACTTCTGTACTTCACAATAATCAAGAATACCAATATGTTAAATTCAAGGTTAAGTCTTCCTTAGAAATAAAAAAAAAAAAAAAAAAAAAAAAAAAAAAAAAAACCCACCAAAAAAAAAAACAAAACCAGAAGATGCACAATACAACTACACGTAACCATACACAGGATGCCAAATTTCTCCTCTTTTCCCTGAACATTTTCAGACATTTATCTTACTCTAAACTTTCAAATTAATAACCCGGGTAGTCATAGAAAGAAAACTACAAGCTGCTGTAAGATACACCAGAGGCTCACTTATGTATCCCATCTTCACAATAAAGCTATCAATGTATGGCAACACACACTAACAGCTCTGCCCTATTCCTAAATAAATTATAAGCAGATATAATTCCCTGGGATTAGCCCAGCTGGTCAGAGCAGGGTGCTAAAAATGCCAACGCCACTGGTTCAACCCCCTATGGGCCATTCACTTAAGAGTTGGATTCGATGATCCTTGCGGGTCCCTTCCAACTCTGAATATTCTGTGATTTCATTCCAGCACTTAAAATAAAACCAAACTTTAACTCTCCTTTCATAGCAGCAAATACTGCAATTCTGTGCTTCTCCCTTATTACAAATAAGGAACAAACATTTTGAAAGGCTCCAATTTCCTCCCTTCTCAGAATAATCTGGGCTGTTTCCAAGACATTATTATCTGTTCAATGCATCTTGGACAATGGTAAATGGCTATTCCTTATTAATACCCACCAATCTTTAGATCTAATATCACTTTTATAAGATTTCTCCCAGTAGTTACACCTTCCTCAAGAGCTTCATATACTTCTCATAAATTAATAGTCAAATATATTGTGTAGAGCTATTTTTAGCTTGTGGTGACAAACCTACCCTGTTCTTTTGACCAAATGGTATTTAAGACATCTCTGATCAGAAGAGCAGAAAAGAATCTTGAATTTCTTAACGAGGAGAAAATGGTCTGAAGGATTATAGGGAGGAAGCTTCGAAAAGCTACCGGAGGAAGAAGAGCTGTAAGAAAGGACCTGTGCAAAGTGAGGCAAAGGGAATGGCTTTTTCAACACTGCTTTAGAAACTGAAAGCCCTTTCTGTGCTTCTGGCATGATCAAATCAAAGCAAGGAAAATGCTGTTCACTCTGAATGCTCGGCCTGACTTGGGGACAATAACGCTTTAAATGCTCGTACTCTGTGGAGGTTCCCCGTACAGACCCCAAGGATTAACAACCTACACAGAGCTGACTTTTTAATTTGGTCTGCACACATAATGTGAACATCATGCAAACAAACTGGTGTGATGTTTTCAGCTTTATAAAAGTATACCTATTCCCCTTCATCCACTGGTTACTGCTTAATTTTTTACTGCCTGAAAGAACTCTTCAGGTTTTGTCTAATGCTTCCTAAGCAATGAAAGAAAGCTTGATAGCAACAAGCTCTGAACCCGGTCCTGGCTCAGTCATATTGCAAAACTTCCGCAGAACACACCAGATCTTTCCCTGGGACTTCAGCTGGCTCTTTTCCAGGCTGTTTAAGAACAGCCTGTAATGTGGGCTACATTGCCACAGATGTAGATCTTTACTCAGTATTCCCACTAAAAACTATAATTAGGAGTATCTTTAGAGTAGGTCATAAAATTTTATCTGTACTTGTGCAGCTTTTATTTTTCACAGAAGCAGACTAGATTACACACAACAGTGACACAAGTCTACTTGAAATATGCATCCAATGGATCTGCCAAAAGATCTGATGGGGACACACTGCAGAACCGGTTACATAAATGACATGAGCACAGACAACTCTGCAAGTAAAACTTTTTTCTATTTCAGGTACATAGAAAGGGGAAGTCAGTGCCTGTAGTGCAAAAAAGGATACAGAGACATGGCTTTTTCTAACAGCTCTCCATCAGTCTGGTGGCCTGCTACATATTTTGATCACAGTAGAAATTAATCAGAATGCCTCTTCCACACACGTTTTAGTTCTTTATATTCTTGCATACAGATAAATGACAGCACAAAGATCAAGACACGGGGAATGTAGATCTGTTTTGGCTGTTTGTATTTCAATATTTCTAAAATTTATGAACTCCCACATATGTTATTTTTAATGAAATGCCTCAGAGGTTAAATATGGGGGAAGTATTACCTTTGTAACTCTAACAAAAATGATTTTACAGGAGCATCCAAGAATTCTTCAGAATGGACTGTCTTATATTTAAGATATTTTTCCTTACTGCTCAGATTTGCAAGAATATTTCAAGCTTTCTGGTGAGTAGCAACCAAGTAAGCTCCTGAAATGGAGCTCATTTATCACGGGTGATGAAACTTACAGTGAGACTTTCAGTATTACAAAGGACAAACATAACTTCTAAACTCAAACTCAATCTTCAAGTATTTTCATTTGTGTAACCATGAAACAGAGCAAAGTTACATTAGGAAAAAAAAATACAGTTGATTCTACAAAATAAGAAATGTATATACAGTGTCTGTATCAGAGGTTAAGCCATCAACCTGATTTTTCCCTGAGTGTTTTATATTACTGTATCTCTGTCTTGATATTATATTTCGACCTAAAATTCATAAACAAGAAATACTGGCATGACCTAATTAGATACAACGGCTATAAGCAGTGTGTTTAAGAAGAATATTCTAGTTATTAAAAATGTCTTCTCTCATTTGTTTTCTGCTCTTTATTCTGGGCTCCTAAAAATCTCTTCTGTAACTAAAAATAAAATATTCTCTACAGATTTCATCTCTCCCAATTTGGCAGACACTGAACAGAGCAGAAATTAACATGGTTCCTCTGTACAAGTTCAACATATGCTGTGTTTTATCAAGCTAAAACATTTCTTTATATAATAGCAATCAAATTTTGCCAAAGTAGCCCTTCTCTAAATAACTATTTAAGGAGGAGTTAAAAAAAAAACCCCAAAACCCTTATGTTGTACAAGTAGGATCTAGAACTGTTTTTAAACTGATCAACCTAGAAACTTTGTCTTTCTTTAGGAAGAACATTTATAAAACTTATTCTATTCCAGTCAAATGGATGTAAAGAATTCTTGAAAAAATATATCTACATCCTGTAAAGGCACAAGCCTTTTATAGAATACAAGTTCTGCCATATTTTTAAGAAACCTGGGTTCATAGTGGTATCCATCTATGTATGTAATTTTATCACCTGTAACATTTTCTATTCTAATACAGCTTTTTTCTTCCTTCAGCACTTAAGTGAAGATACGATACAGTTCACAAAAAAATCCCACGTTTTCTGTTCTCCAGTTTGATTAAATGAACAACTGAACAGAATTTTGTAAGAATAGAGAGACTTGGACTGTTCCTATTTGATTTAAAGGACGTAGAGTAGAAAAATTTTATTTAATGTACAAAGACCTGAATGGTTCCAGGTTATCAATTTGTCCCAAACCAAAAGAAATGGGAGCTTACAGACATTATTTTCCTTTTTTTGCCTCTTCTTCACGTATTTTATTACTCTTTTCAAGATAATAAATCAAAAATACAAAGACTTTAATGCCTTAATAAGCAAAACAGTGTTTCCAAGGTGAAAATACTGGAGGACAACATAAAAGTTTCTAAAGGAAAGAACAAGGTTTAAATGGAACATAGAACTATGTAATAGCAACTTAAACCATAAGTATTTTATATCATGCACACAAATATGCTATTGAACAGTACCTGTGCACAGCCCAGCTTCAAAAGCAGGTCCACCCTCTTTAACTTGTTTAACGAATATGGTATCCATTGGCTCCAGTCTGTTTCTTTGTTTTCCTGAGAAAGAAAGAGTATCTCTTAACAGCATTTCATTATACTGCATTACAGTGTTTTTACTTTAAAAATATTTTGTGATGTAATCCTGCTGCATTCACAGAGACATACAGAGAAAGAAATAGTAATGTAATGGAAACTGAAAAATAATATTTTAAAATCTGCCCTTTGAAGGAAAAAACATAACATTGAGTTACAGTTCTCATGGACCACAAAACTGATTTTCCAAGTGCATTTCAGAAACTCCAAGATGAGGTCTAAAGTTTTCCTGAAGATTTACCAAGGTTCAAAACGAAATTTATAATTCAAATTATATGCACATCATATGTCTGCACATGCTGTACATATCTGTACATATACAACTTCAAGTTAATCTACAGTAGTTAGAAACCACATACAGCTGTATTTTCTTGCTTTCTCAATACACTCTTAATTTCTATACTTCCAGAAACACATGTACTTTTTGCTTTTACAAGCCTGTCACCAAAGTTAAGTAATTCTTTGTTAAGTAGCCACAGCTTCTGAAAATCAAGATAGGAGGGTGGGTGTGTGTACAGTAAAACAAACAAAAACACCAACAAAAAACTCCACAGGCTAAAATACAGTGTTGCTGTCCTATGTTTGCACACAGATGGAGTAAGCCATTTTACAGCATCTACACAGCTTCACTCATGCAATCATTATGCCAGCGAAGTTAAAAAAACAGAAACAAACCAAACCCCCCCAAAAACCCAAACATTCAACACCCCCCAAAGAAAACCACCCACCAATAATGAAAAACAAATAGATAAAAGAATAATAGCCCTACATGGTTCAGTGCTGACAGAACCAGTGGCAGAACCTGAAAGGCTACAGCCAGATAAACACAGTCTTGCAGTGCCAGTGCTGGCTTTGATAGCCTTGGTCCCTCCTGACTCCTGGCTCCAGTATTTCTGGTGCACACTCTCAGCTAGGGAAATGCCACTTTTGGAGGCTACATGATGAGCCAGCCCAAGGAACTGACACAGCACGAAAATAAGCTGAGTCTGTTCCAGTTTAGCAGGAAACCCTGCCAAAGTGAAGAGAGAGAGGTTTAAACTGCAGGAAAAGAAGGCACAGGAGGAGAGAATAAAGGAATTGCTTTAAACTGGCATTGCTGATAAAGAAACAACTCCTTAAAACTGGAGCTACTAGGTTCTAACCATTTCTGAAATGACTGACCTTTGACTTAGGCACAAATGGCCCTGCTTTTGGAAGTACTTTCCCTATAGCTTTAAATGTCCCACCTAAAATGTTTAATAAACCACAGTAGTATTTATTGAATATAAGGTCCCCCTTTACCTCTTTTTTAAGTTCAGTTTCCATGTGGGCAAAGCTCCTTTGAAAAACTTTAATAAGCTGCAAAAAGCCAGATCACCCCCTGATTCACATTTTTCAGATACTAGTTTTAGCCTAATGCCTTTATTGTGCAGACCCCCAGTGTCCTGCCATTTCACCATAAAACAGTTCAACAAAATGGCTTACTCATGTGGCTCCAAATGGCCTTCTCAAAATAGTTCGAGATTGGGAGCAAATAATCAAAAAGTTTATTTGATAGAATCAGATAAATTCTATATATAAAGCAACTGAATTACAAATCAAGAAACTCCAGCTGGCAGCTCAGTCCCCAAATACTTAAAATTTGATTAGCGGGATACAGCTACAAGACATACAAAATGCTCTTTGTGAGCCAAAGTTAATATCTGTCATTTTTAATCTGCAGATTTAAATAGACACTGAACATATGATGGGTCTTGTCTTTTAAAAAGCCAGCAACATTTCAGCAAGTTTAGAGAAGCTTCAAGATTAATCTACCCAGATACCATGAGAAAAGGTTGCTTCAACCGCTTACAAGAATGAAGTTAAAATATGACCTTTTATAGGACCACCAGACACCCTTCCCAGTGCTGCCATTTATCTTTTACTGAAGGCACATGCATTTCCAAAAGTGGCAAGTAAAATAAAAATAATACAGCTCCCATGGCACATTTAATTTATCACATTTCAGCTTCCTTTATAAAATACTCTTCAAAAAAATGTTACTGCTGGTTTGCTTAATACTCAAGTGCTGCTTTATGCCTTGTCCACACCTGAACATGCAAACCAAGAGGTCAGGCAGATAAGGTTACTCCCATTCAGCATGCAAGACAGAACTCCTTTAGTACACTTCCCACTTCTGAGTAAGAGGGAAAACTTGCAACGATTTATGGAGACCAGAGACTGCAGGCTTCCCTGACATCTGACCTGCCTGTCAGCTACACCCAGACATTATGGGCACTCACTTCACATTTCCACAGCTATTTTATGAATCAATTCAGAAAGCTAATTGCACATTAAACTTGGTTCTTTGACCTACTTGCAGAAGGAGGCTACGTTACACAGTCATTCTTACTTCCTAAAAAAGGTCAGCCACCACACTAAAAAATCAATTTAGGGGCAAAAAATCAGAATAAAAAGTTCAAAATATTGATTACATTTGCAGGTTCATAATATTAGTAATATCAGTAATATCCAAATACAAGTAGAAACAAGAAGAAATCTTAGAACTCTCAAGCTCTGGTAGATGAATATATGTTCTTCATTTCTCCTTGATCTTTTACATACTTGGATACAAACCAAATCTTTTTTTAATCAGTAACATATAAATGAACTTCCTTGAATACACAACCTCAAAATGTACATTTATACTTTTGAGTTTGAAACTCAAGCAAAGCTAAGCAGTATTTTTTGACAGTAGAAGCTAACAGTACTTTCTTCAGATCAGCTGAGAAGGAATAAATCTTGTACATGTGCACTCAATCATCATAGAAATAAATCTCAAGTAAAATGGATTACCTAATAACTCACCTCGTGTCTCAAAATTTAACGCTCACTACACTCCAATTTAATTGTGCCTAAATCTTCATGTGGTCCTGTCTGCATCCACTCACCAGGCAAAAGCAAGATGCTGTCTAGAAATGAGAGCTTAAACTTCCCTCCTAAATGCCACAATCTAGAAGAGACTGTAATAGCCCAAGTTCTACACTAAGTTCTCCAGCTCTGCACTACATACTGTCAGGATTCATGATTTTTGTTTCTAACATTGAAAAGATCAATGTTTTGGAGCATGCCAGAAATTCCTGACAAGGTGATACAACTAAGAACAGTAAAAGCACCTCAGACCTCTCATTTGTAAGACACATAAGCCTTATTTGTGCTTTTCCAGTGCTCATTACTGCGTATGATTTTGCCTCCTTCCCCCTTCTCCATACTTTTGAAAACAACTTTGTAATTGAGCATTACATTGCAGGCTATCAGCAAATACAACAATTTTTCTCCCAAATCTTCAACTGCAAGCGAAAAGTAAGACATCATGCACACACAAAGAATAGACAAAGTGTGAGTTGCCAGTAACACATTCACATGTGCAAGGAAACAGCACAGATGAAAAGCACAACTTCTGTAAAAATAACTTAATTTGTAATTTATTCCCCCATAAATGTAGCTATAAAGAGATATAGTCTTACATAAGGGCAATAAAAAGAAAAAAGTGAAGTTGGTAAGTACACAACTCAGCTGATCAGAAACTGGAAAGTCCATCAAGTTGTTCTTTCCTGTATCAGTTTTGTAAGCACACAAAAATTTCCAGCATGAGTAAATGGTCACCAGTCAGGATAAACTGAAAGGCAAGTTTTCATCCAGTCACTAGTGTAGTTTTGCTAACAGAACAACTAAAATACTCCTTGCAGTGCAATAACTCCCTTCAATGATGTTATCCAAATGAAAACAGAACTTCCGAGTAAGCAAACAGGTGTCTGAACTCCTAATTCGGAGATTCAGCATCATTAGAAACAAGGAAATAAAAATAAATCCCTGTATATAGAAGGCTCAAGGCAAAAATTAATTGGCTTAAACAAGGATAGTACGGAATCAGCAGTGTTGGGGTCCCTCCCCTGCCGTGTAGCCCTGGGAGAGGGGCCCTGAGGGCACAGACACGGGGTTTCCCTGCCCCTGCTCAGCCTCGTTCCCATGGGTTGGTTTGTGTTCCCTGCGCGGGCAGAAGGACCCTTGGTCCCGTGACTGGAACAGTTCCTGGGCAGAGCTGCGGCCATGCGGCTGGAGAAATAAACATCTCTGAAACAGCTATCAAGAATCTGTCTGTCCATATATATTTCCTTTCCACGGGACTCCTGGTTTGATATATGCGTGTTGCAGGATCCCCACTGCAACACAGGAGAGTCTTAATACTAAAGTCCTTAGTCTAGATAACCAACGTTAAGAAAAGTAGTCTGAAGAAGCACAAACACCTGTAAATCAAATGTAAGACAAGTATCAGTTTATTGCAACATTTTTCCAAGCCAATATAGTTTTCGTAATTCTATGCAAATCTTCTAATTAATCATAAACTACATGCCACCTTCAATAACCCGTGAGATCACAGTGAAATCTACAAAATACAATTAGTGTCTTGTTTTAACTTTTGTTCAAATGACTGCAAAATAAAGACTTTATTTATAACACATATCATTAAATCATTTAAAATCTAACCTTTATACTACCTGGATCTACAAGCTGAGACTTCAAGTCAATAATGCCTTCACAGTCTGACAGGAGAAAGCAAGTCTCCCATTGCTAAGTTACAAGGAAGTTTTCCTGACAAATGTTTAAGAGGCCAGAAGTGGGTGGCAGAGGGGCATATGTTGCACTAGCAACTCTCACATTTACAAAACAATAGAATTCAAACATGCTCTCCCTAATAAAAGGGCATATTAAAAAAAAAAATACTACTGCTTTTAAACAGAACAGTAAAATCAAGACTAGTTAATATTTAAAACTGACTTACATCTGGGGGCTGATATTCAGCAAACCTTCTCCTGACCCCCCCAAACTTGACACAAATTAATTTTATCTAGGTGCCAATTCTATCTTAATCCCCTAAAAACATAGTTTGAAATACAGCTGTTACAAGGAACATAACTAGTATTATATCAAATGCAGTAACCATGACTCAGTTTTTACACTACTCCTTACAGACCAGACAGTATTACTGTACTGCTTTATGATTCACCTGGAAAACAAAATGACACGGCAGAAGTTATGCTATCAAATCTACCAACACATTACAACCTAGCAACAAGCACTTCACTTCTCTGAAGTCATTAACCTTTTGATATAAAACACAGACTAAAACATCTGAGTCATGAAGACTACAAAAAGGACAACCTTTACATTTGGAATAGGAAAGGAAAAAAGGAAAAAAAAAAATCTCACGCTAAAGTGCGACTGCTAGCAGAGCTCTTCCTTTCTTTTTGACCAGAAGAGCACAAAGCAGCAAGTGTTGGGACACAGTATAATACATACTTTCTTACAAAGTCTCTCCAAACTAGCCACTGCTTAAAAATATGCCATTTATCCTCTTCCTCAAGAGGGGGGAAAAAAAAATATTCTGCTCAGGACAGCTGAACTGCGCTTAGAAGTCCTTGTAACACAGGGATTCAATAAAGTCTATTGAGGTTTGTAAAATAACCTTTTGTAGAACATTTTTGCTCCTAGCCCTATGCTCAGCAGACAGCAAAAGGATGACTTTCACTTTTCCATTTAAGAAACCAGCCCCATGAAACACCTCAAATCAGTCAATTAAGACAGGCTCTTATGTACATCTTTCTCTGACTTAAGGAGGAGGAACATTCCTCTTGAGCATGAAGATCTGCAAGTATGCTTTTGGGTATCCAAAGCATTTGACCTCCACTGCTTCAACAATGCTGAGTGGCACTGATTCTTGGGATGTCTTTCAGGCAAAGGGAGGGGGAACAGATACAGCAGGGCAAATGCTTCAAATCGATTACTCAGTCAAAAACCTGTTAATCATTTCCCAAACTACTCAAAAAGAGAGTGCTGAAAGTACAGCAAAACTTACATTTATTAACTGAGATTTCATATAATTAAATATAAATCACAAACCTGTCAGGATTAGATCTGACTGAGGGAGTCCAACTAAAGATAATTCTGCATATTATAATCTGCAAACTGAATTTCATACATAGTAAGCATTTCTCCACTAGCAATTCACTGTGGAAAAGGAGCCCAAAGGTCCCGGCCCAGCCCCAACAGAGCTTATTTCACCTACTGTCAAGCACAAAGCAACTCAACTGAAAAACACTAGCTGAAATACAGTGCCAGGGATGAGCCTCTGAAAGAGGATGATAAGTAAATTAGTGCTCTCGAGTCATTTAGCAGAGAAGCACCTGGCATTCAACTCTCTTAACACAGGAAGAATACACTCTTATTTCTCAAGGCACCTCTGGCATTTTGATTAGGCAACTCCAAGATGGTATTTCTTATTTTGCTTACTTTTCTGTTAAACCACTTGACTCAACCTGATCTTCATGCCAAGGTAGGGGAGAAGAAGAGAAAATAATTTGGCAATATTATAATTCGGAAAATTATAACACAGTTTCAACTTAGTTACAAACTCTCCAAAACTGTGTTTTCTCATTGCATTATTTGCCATTACTATGACTTTATTCAATTCTCTCAAATCTCAAATAAAACCTTTTCAAGTTTAAAATTTAATCTATTATTAGTCTAGAGGATTTACTGTAGTCCTTAGATAAGCATAGAGCAATACAATTTTTATCTGTTGTAATGAACCTACGGACTCTCCCTGAAATCCTTTGAAATCACACTTCATGTTTTTATTAGAAGTCAAAGATGATTTGAACTCAATAGAAATCAGTGAAAAAACACACACGTGACAAGCTGGAAGACGAATCCAGTAGACATTCCAGATGTACTATAAGAGAACAAGGAATGCACAGGCTCTGGTCTCAGTAGAAAACTAAGTGAGCCCTCTTTTAGCATTCCCAACATTTAGGTGTTAAAAAATTAACTTGGATAAAAAAATCCACAGAAGACGGCCATTTACTGTCGCACTATCCTAAAGTATTACTGTTACATACCTCTTGCCTCTTACTCCTAATTCTACCTTGGACTGTATCATCCCAGCCATCTATGACCTTTCCAAATGTTTGCTTTCATATTCATTCTCTTGTTCCTTACCTACCTTGTTCCCATCATCACAGGCACAATATGTTTATTTCATAACAGATCGAGCCAATAGACCATGATGTTAAAAAACATGGGATTAAATTAAATCCTGGGAGAACACAAACTACATTACAGAAATCAACAGTCTGTTCAAAGAAATGAAACATTAAAAACTCCAGGCCTTATGTAAGCAGCAGTAAGGAAAAAGAAACTTTTCCTGCATTTATTCCACCCTTCCCTCAAAGGCTCTACCCTGTTCAAAGCAGACTTGCACAGAGCTGAAGAAAGCCAGGTAATAAATTGCAACTATTTAGTGTAGACAATTGAAGGGTAGAAACTTCAGTACATACTTAGGCACATTAAAAAATAATAAGCCTGGTGATCAAATTTTAATGTTGTAGAAATCCCAATGAAATGTCTGAAGTCTCATTAACAAGTGCACACTGGGTCTCTACAGAAAAGGACACTGAGTAATATATTTAAGTTGCCTTTCATTTTTATGGAAAAAGGAGCTCCTAGTTGCTATAGCTACTTCTACATAGAAATAGAGACAAAAGTACAAGAAAGCAAGAACATAATACTAAAAAACAAAAGACACTGGATTATAATGATACTAGATTCCCAGATACTGTGTTAGACAGAAAATATCTTAGTTCTATTGAAAGATAAAATTTCTTTCAGTCTGTTTCTTTATGCTTATCCACTGTTCACTTTAATCATGATCACCAAGCTGTAGTGGTTTGGTCCAAAATACTCATTACTGTTTATCTGCTGTGAGATAAGAATTAGGAGAAATGCAAAACAGGCACCAAACTTGAAAGAATATAAAGAAGTTTATTAACAGACCTAAAAGAGGAAAGAAAAAAAAATTATACCACCTTCAGAACTCTCCTCCTCCCCCCACCTTCCTCCCTTCTCCCACTGACAATGTAAAAAGACAACCCTTAAGATGTTCAGTCTTTTTACCACTGCCATAATAACCTTGTTTAGTCCATTTAGAAAGAGAAGTCTCTTCTTGCTCATGCTATGAAAACATTATCACAACGAGACAGCCGCCCACTTCCAAATATTGTTCAGTTCATTTAGGAAGAGGAGTCTCTCTGCCTGCGTGTGAGTCCTTTCCCCTGACTTGCAGCTTTTCCCGCAACTGCTTTCGAGGGTCCACTCTTGAAGTTTTTTGGGGTACAATTTTAAGGTTGAGCCATTCAGGAAAAAAAACAGAGCCCCTTCTCCTTCCCTGGGAGCAAAGGGTCTTCATCATCTTCATCTTTAGGACTATCTCTGGGAGCATCTCTAGGGACTGAGGTTTTCTCCTTTCCTGTTTGGAGCAAAAGTCCTCATCTGGTTCATCTCTCCCTGTCCAAACTTCTCATGAAATTACAGCTGCGTCAGCATCTGCCTATCTCAGCACAGGTGCTCTTGCTTACGAGTTGAACACTCCACCCCCCCATATCTTCATGAAATTACAACAGGATACTCTGATATATCATAGCTTCACAACAGAATTTCAGCTTTAAGCATCTCCTCTCTCTCTTCCCTCAGGTTTTCAGCTCTTCACAGCAGTAAAAGGGTTACTCTCACCTCGGCCTTGCAGCTTTGCAGCTGGAATGTTGAATTTTTCTTATCGCAGTGGAGAGGGGGGAGAGCCGAGCCGCTCTGGCTGCCCACAGCAAGGCAGTGGGGGGGGGTTCCATGGCTGGAACAGGTCCATCGGCTCCAGGATGGCCGTGGCCCGGCCCGGCCTGGCCCAAGCAGGGCCTGGCCGGGCCCGCTGGCCCCCACACGGGGCCCGCAGCCACCTGTCCCAGCGCCGGAAACGAGAGAGAGCTTGGGGGGGGAGTTTGCCTATTCTTAAATGTGGATCACAGAGGTGGTCACAACTTTAAGTGGCTTAGAGAATTGTCCATATTCAAACTGGCCAGCTGATAGGTTCTATCAATTCCCAGAGGAAACTGTAAGCACCCCTTAGCAAGGACATCCCTTCCGGGACTATGCTTGCTAACCTATGACACAAGCCAAACTTTTTTAAAGGAAAGCATGTTTTAGGACAATATACAAAGAACTACCTTCATATGTACAAAACTTGTATTTTGGCATCCACAGTTTTAAGTAATGTTTGAAGGACAAGAAGATACAGAATCATACTAAGTGCACAATCAAATGGCATGAAGTTTTTCTCCAGCACCACTCATCACGTGTTGACAGTGCAAGTTTCTAATAAGAATGCTAGGTTTTTAATAGGTATGGGTATTTTTCACTTTGGCTCCAAATATTCCTAATATGCTTTCCTGGAAGACTTCTACCTGTGAGATTCCACTTAAATAAATGAGTATTGAAATAGGGCAACTCCAAATAATAGGAAGAATGCCAAACTCATGGCAAGCTGTCCTCAAAACACACAAAACAAATACTCCAAGTTATTTACTGGAGTAATAACTCCAAGAAATACATAATACAGGCTGGTCAGTATAACAGAGACTCTCTGGAAAGCAGTAGAAGCTGATAAAAGTTTCCAACCAGTGACCAAAGAATCCACTGTGGAAAATCTGTACCTTCTGATAAAACACACCTGCTAGAGAAGCATTTCAATGACTTGGCTTAAGATCAACAAACTGGAGCAGTGAAAGTATGAAAATAACTGAAAAATTTTAAATAATCACTACAAAATGTCTGAGGTAAATCTGTTGAGTTGCCCTTCTACCACATAACGGGGTGCTAAAGTCTCCCACAAGGAGCACTACATGCATATGTGAAGCCTACACCGCTTGTCCAAAGAAAGCCTTGGCTACTTCTTCCATTAGAGGGCAGTAGCAGACACCCACCAAAACACTGCCCACAAATCCTGACCACAGGCTCTAAGCCAGCTCCCCATCTGTTGGGGTCTCTCCCCCGCCGTGTAGCCCTGGGAGAGGGGCCCTGAGGGCACAGACACGGGGTTTCCCTGCCCCTGCTCAGCCTCGTTCCCATTGGTTGGTTTGTGTTCCCTGCGCGGGCAGAAGGACCCTTGGTCCCGTGACTGGAGCAGTTCCTGGGCAGAGCTCCGGCCATGCGGCTGGAGAAATAAACATCTCTGAAACATCTATCAAGAATCTGTCTGTCCATATATATTTCCTTTCCACGGGACTCCTGGTTTGATATATGCGTGTTGCAGGATCCCCACTGCAACACCCATCCATCCCAAGCCAGGGCTCCTTGCATCCCTGCTGTTGTCTCACAACTGGGCCACGGAGGCAACTTGATCTCCATGGCCTCCCATCCTGTTCTTCCCAAAGTACCTCTACTTATCCACTGCAGCATCCTGGTCCTCTCCTGTGAGATATCCCACCAACCCTCTGTGATGTGTGAGTGTGCAGGGGCTTCAGAGAGCCCCTGAAAAAGGCATGAGAGCTCCATGATGTTGTTCTGTAGGCTCTCTCTTTTTCATGTGCATACAGTTAAGGACATCCCCTTCTGTCCCAGCTGTTGACCATAAGATGTCTCCTCCTCACAGCATCCTATCTCTTTTGCCTGACAACCCAATCTTGCTTTTGGGCCATCATCTTCCTCCTGTGTCATTCCCAGTTTAGAGCTTGCCTGGACAAATTTGCATTACCCTTCACTACAAATGCTTTGAAACTTTACTGCTTACCAAAAGGAAGGTTAATGCAAGCCAGGAGCTTGATCTAACCATATACTAAAATTCTATACCAGAACCTAAAATCATACAAAAATACTGCTTTCACTATTAGAACACATCAAACAGGGTACCTGCTTTTATCTTCTGCCCTCTAGACTTAATTAGGTGTTTTGATCCTTTGGAAAAATATTCAAGTGCTCTCAATGAAAGGTAATAGCAACAAAGATGCTTTTCTCCACACTCGCCTAGTCAAATATATAAATGCTGAATTTGATAAAAACCCCTCATCTTTAACAGGTAAGCTAAACCCATGACAAGAGCAAAGCATAAAGGGCAGGTAACTATAAATTTTCACTGAAAACTGATACAAAAAAAAAGACACTTCTGCACTGGCACACACTGCTTCATAAAAACGAAATGCTTGGATCCCCTTAGCTTAGTCTTTCAGAGAGGAAAGCTCAAGGGAATTAAGTGAATTTTCATGTACAAACTTCAAAGGAAAGTGTTTTTCAATAGGGTGTTTTCAGATAATCCCGGCAGGGCTTCGCAGAGGCCGGTTTTCCCAATTTCGCTGCAATGCAGGAACCCGCCACCAGGTGGCTCCGGCGCCCAGCCCCGAAGGCGCAGTTCCCACCGGAGCGGCTCCATCCCGCGCTCCAGTGCGAGGTGCTCCAAGAACCCTGAGATAATCCTGCATAGAACTTCTGGCCTACCTGCTGCTGCTGAATAAACACCACTTTTGCGAACATGCAAAATGAGATGTGCGCTTTTCATGATTTTCTCCTCACAAGCTGCCTACTGCCCTTATTTGGGAACAGGAACAACCTGCAGCAATGTAAACGAAACAGTTTCATCCCCCGTATGCCCCCAAAGATCATGTCAAATGCTGGAGAAAAGTGTCTAACAGACTTTGTCCCATTTTGCTATTTTTAAAGGTTTAATATACAAAAATGGCGGGTTAAGTTCTACTGACACCTCACAGCCATTTCTCCTCTTTTCAGGGGGACAAGTCCAACCTCCTCTCCTTCATGAGAATGCTGTTAACTTCCAAAGAATTTGTGCACTCTGATCTGTATTTCAATGTATACAACATACTACGGCGCTATAAATAAGCAACAGTTGAGCTGTGATTCATAGGTTTAGAAGCTACACAAAAAATTTTCACGAAGTAATCTTTTTTCCACCTTCACAGGTCTCATAGCGAACCAAATAAATATTTCTTCACTGCTGTTCCTCTACTGAAAAATAGCTTTCAGATAACATTTTAGATAAACTGACCTACATTACATCTTTAGCTGCCTGAGTTCTCCCTGTAAGAACGAGAATACCACAGAACTTCTCTAGATCACAAGCGGTGTCTTCCATACTGGTTTGGCACAGAAGATCAACTCCCCTTCCCTTCCTGAAAGAATCTGCCTTTCTTCCTTTTGTATGTCAAAACAGATAAAGGATGTTTCAAGTTTGGGGAGCGATAAGAAGTAAGAAGAAATTAACTTCTCACTGTTTAACATGCAGGTGATGACAGCTGAGTAAAACTAGGAGGATGAAATGGATGTATCCATCTGCTTCCAAAAGAAAAAAGTAAGAAAGTTCAAATATTCATGTTTCCCAGAATGCTTCTAATACATCACAGCTACACAAAGAAAATGGAAACAGGAGTTCAGACATACCTTCGTCTTCCAACTGAAGGAGGCATTTAAGGTACACTGAAAGCAGGTACCATGCTTTGCTGCAATCATAACCCACCAGCAGAAGCAGCACTCAGCCCACACTGTCCCCAGCTCTGGGCAGCCCCATCAGCAGTGAGCTGCACTGCCCCTGTCAGGCAGAGCACCAGGGGAACCCCACACAGTGCAGATAATCATCCCACTGCCCCCTGTACCTCACCATCATGACACACTGGGAAAACAGAAAGTGGGACTGGGTTCCCAGTCTGAAAACCCAACTTCCTTGAATCAACATGTTTTTCACCCTTTTAAGGAAACAGTAAGATATCAGCAAAATAGAAGCATGGATGAGAAAATAGCTAAATACCAAAGACAAATTTAAATTAACTGGGATGGAGATAGAGCATAAATTTATAAAAAATAAGTTCATGTGTGAATTAAGAAAGAAAGCAAACATAGGCAATGTGAGAGGGAGAAAGCTAGGAAAATGGAGGGGAACTGACTGGCATAATCTAGAATTAAGTGACTAATCAATGAGCTTGATGCTCACACTGAAGTGATTTTAAATTTCAAGCTCTTAGGTAGCAATTCAAGTCTATTACACAGCTGAAGCATTCAATATATTGGATCTGTAAGAGAGTAAAAACAAGACATACCTTGTCTGTTCCCATTCTCTTCATCCTAAAGAGGAAGAAAGAGTGCATATTAAAAATTCAATAAATGGAAAAAAATGCATAGGCATCTCTAAGATACAAAGACTTGAAGTGAACTGGTAAGGTTAAAACTGTATTTTGGTACCTCCTACTTTCTCCACAACTATTCAACTTAAAGAATTAAAGCTTTTGTTCTGATAATGTAGAATTATAGCTATTTTAAAAACAACAACTAAGCACAATCCTATGAAACATCCCCACAGAAACAACATGAACATCATTATGTAGAAACAAATGTACCAAACCCCATGAAACACTGCCATGAAGCCTCATACTGCACTGCATGTTGTTGGAAGCATGTTTCAACCGAAAGCCAGGCAGGAAAGGTTACACTAAAATCATCTCAGGATTCAGAGCTACATATGCAAGAGATACAAAATATTTTGTAAGCAGTATCTGAATATGCTTCCTGAAATTTGAAATATCAAGTTTGTTTTGCCTTCAATACTACTTAGGAAAAGTATGTACCCCAAACACTATTTAGCGACAATCTTGAAGAGTCTCCTTCTGCACCCTGATCCCAAAAATCACACAACTGGAAAGTACTGGGGGAAAATGGCATGCTTAAACTAAAAAAAAAATATTACCTAAGTTACATTCTTGTCAATATTTTGGTATGAAGAGCATGGTTAACCTTCTCTACAAAATTCTACCCTTTAAGAAGCAAAATTATCTAATTAGGAAAATACCTGCTTGCTTTCTAAACTGTAGCCTTCATAGAGTAATAAATATTCAATCAAATACAATTTCTGAGACTAATAGGTAGCATTTGAAAAATATTTCTAACTATTCACCTCAGCTAATTAGAACAGCTTTGTCCTGAAGGAAAGAAGGAAAAAAGAAATGACCATGGAAATAATTGTCACCTGGATATTTCTTCCTACTTTTACATGGACTAATTCCAAATTTCTAGGTATTTTGCCTTTGAAGAAAAATCACTATGTTTTTCAAATTAAATAAGCTCAAAGCAACTACAAACTGCCCTGAGCAATCCATTCAAGAGAGAAAGACTTGAAGAAAGAGAGGAAGTTGTACTAGTTTGAAAACAAACCAGTGGGAGGCACTAAGTCAGAATAA